>NW_024081550.1:0-276497 GCF_003009895.1 Hyaena hyaena | reverse complement strand
AAAAACTGAGGACTGATGGACGTGGGGGGGATGGGCATGGAGGAGGACACTTGTGGGTATGAGCACTGAGTGTTATGTGGAAACTAATTTGACAATAAACTATTTGGAAAAAAAAATAAAGACATTAGCTATCAATTAAAAAAAATAGAGTGTTTCAGTAAAATGAGCAGTATATTTTAAGTAACCAACTGGGAAAATAGATGCACATAGGAAACCTAACACTTGGTTAGTATTTTCCTGATGGCTCCAGGATTTTGTCATGATATTGCTTATGTCTGGCTGATAGCATGTTTCTCTGTGTTTTTAAGTATTTCTTCCATCATTAGTCATTGGATTGATTGAGTGATTGATTGATTTGCATGCTCTTTTACCCAGAGTTTAATATTGCAGCATATAAGAGAAAGGGTTGGACTGACATCGCAGGGGTGGGTAAGGACGGTGAGGGTGTGGGTGGAGAACACATAGCTCTAATGAGGAAAGATGTTTCAAAGCTAACATGTGGGCCACGGACAGTTTCCAATCTGATTACTCTGCTTCAGCTTAGCAAGGAAAAGAAGGGGAGCTGAGAGGTAAGTTGATAGAAACTTATTTACTCCTTCCTGAAATGTGAGGTGTCCCTGGAAGAATCCCTCTGGGAAGAGTAAAGTGATAACACGTTTTTCAGACAGAAATTTAACCTTGCCTCCTTGAGGAGAGCGCTTCAAAGGGTCAGGGGGCTCTTCAAAAGGCTGGGAGTCTCATCTGGGCTCATTTGGGACTAGTGTTCAACTGAGGGAGGTATGCGCCCTGGCAATCTGTAAGTCCACAGCAAGACCAGCAGGGAGGCTGGGTGCTCCTGGTAGGCTGTGCTGATGTGGCCATGAGCACACTGCCATCCAGAACCCAAACTCCACACCACTTCATCTGGGTCCAGGGAGAAGGGCTGGGTTGGCCTGGAAAGGCGGTGACGAGTGGGGGCCCTGGGGATCGACCAGGGCAACCTCCCTATCCAGATGAAGTCTGGCCAGTAGCCTCTGTCTCCCCCTCCCCCCCCCCTTTAAGTCTGTGGGTTTGAGGTTTGTTTCTCATGGAATCCAGTCCTGGCAGCAGTATCTTTCAGCAGTTCAGTTGACTCAGGTGCTCTGGGAAAAAGACCCGTGTCCTCAATGCCTGTACTCCTGGGCACCTTTAGCATGGAGTTTCCATCAGTAAAATATTTGCTTTACTTTAGGTAGTCTAGAAGCAACTAACACTTGTGCCTGACTTCCTCTCTTCTATTTCTTCTGGGAGGAATTCTGAATCATGAAAGGGGGCTATGTGAAATAGGAGATATGGGACATTAAATGTAGACAGCTCCAAAAGCCACCGTTAACTACGAATGGAATTGCCATGCTCCCCTTTAAATGCAATGGTGTTTTTCTCATCATCAGGGATAAACACCAGAGGTATCTCATGTTTCCAGGCTGATTCTGGGGATCCTGACCTTTCAGTTAAAAGGTAAGTTTTGTAACTACATGTGCTTGTTTTCCCTGGTAATTAGACCATTGCATCTGAGCACTGACTAATGCCAGTGATATTTCGGTTGCCCCCACCAAGCACACACCCATACGTAGGCGAAGGAGTTGGGGGTGGGGGTAAAGACCAGTAAAGAAATGGGACAGGAAAGAGCTTTACAGGCATAAGGAGGCAATACATAGAATCACTGTGGCAAATCCAGAACTAAGAGAAGCTTTTAAAGGCAAGATCGCCTGGGAGTCTTTCTCCAGAAGCTCTATTCCTCAAGCCCCCTCATCACCCAGGCAAAGAAGCAGGCAGGCACGGTTACATCTGCATGTGTGGGATTCTACTTAGTCCAAATTCTTAAGCTTAAAACCACACAGCAAAGAGGATGCCTTTTTCTCCCTTGAATGTGACGAATGAATTTTAAAATGTATTTCTTGGGGCGCCTGGGTGGCTCAGTCTGTTCAGCATTTGGCTCAAGGCAAGGTTTCACGGTTTGTGCCTGTGAGTCAGGCTCTGTGCTGACAACACATAGCCTGCTTGGGATTCTCTCTCTCCCCACCTCTCTCTGCTCTTCCCCCGCTCGCTCACTCTGTCCCTCTCCCCAAATAAATAGACGTTCAACAAATAATAAATAAAATAAATATCCTGTGTACATTTAGTCATTGGGCGATTTAGCACATCTAGCACATAGTAGGTCGTAAGTAGGTGATGAGTGAAGTATATAAAGTATGAGAACCCCTCGTGTGTTTCCAATGACCAGCGAAGGGACTTCTGCTGCTCAGGAAAGAACCTGAATTATTTGTCATGGGTCAAAAACAAAAGGCCCCAGCCGTGCAGTTCTTCTGTTTAAGGTCTCGAGAAACAGAAAACGACTTCTTGTGTATTTATAGACCTGAGACGGCTATATCTGGAGTCTGGCTCTAGAAATAACAGGAAAATAAAATATCTTGAAACAATTTAGATATAGATATAAAGGACCCTCCCCCAACGCTGTTTGCTGCCACCTTCTTTTTTTTTTCCTCTCGGCTTCCTTCTTTTCAAATGCTACCTGCCAGACTGCGGCAATCACCCTGTGAATGTAAGTAATTTCCTTATTGACAGCCTCCCATTCTGTCTGACATCTGCCAGAGCTCCCTGACACTTGAATAAGCATTAAGACATTAACAGTCTGGCACAGGTTTCAGGGCTAGGACAGCAATGTTGGCAGGCCTGCTGCACAAAGCCACATGCAGAGAGACCCCCACTCATTCAACTCGGTCGTCCTTCTGGTTCGAAAATGCAGCAGAGCCCCCAGTAAATGCCGATTATTCGCTCCACTGCTCTGGCATTTTGGTGTCTCCTTAGACAGGCCGGATCACACATGAAAAGAAAAGAAAAGAAAAGAAAAGAAAAACAAGAAAACGCCTGCCTGTGAGATGGTGTAAGTGAGAAGTGAATGTTCAGAAAAAGGCAGATCTTTGCTCACCGGGATGAGTTAATATTTTAACGGGACTGACTTAGAATAAAAAGGCAAAGTCAAGCCCCCCTGACTAACGCAGAGGACAATTTGCATCATGCTTGCTTCTGATAATAGCAAATTCTTCCCAAAAACTCACTGGCAAATGCCATCTTTGTGCCATGGATTTTTGAAAGCCAATTTGTCAGATCGTCATATAGAAAATTATTAGGAAAGAACACCACGGTCGGATTTGTTGCCAGATTCTGTTCACTGAGAAATGGCAAAGCTATTAACATGCTTGATTTTTAAACTGTTAAGTGAGTCAGAGAGCGGCCTCTGTTCTATTCCAAGCAGGGCTTGTTTTGGATCAAAACCCTGCAATCCGCACAGGTAATGCTAAAATTAACATCAAAATAGAAGGGGCAGAACTGCAAATGTGACACTTCTTCTTGAGTGAAAAATGACTCATTATGGCTGCACTTGGGAAACAAAAGAGGAGTTTAAATAGGTTTTACAGAAGTTCAAGGTGGTCTAATTACAGGGTCAGGCAAGATATTTCCCTTAGAAGTATTCTGTGGCTCATGATGTTGACATCTTCTGAGGGCTAAGAGCCCCGATTTGTCTTATTCCTTCAGTCGGCCACGTTAGGACCCAGCGATGCCACTGGAGATCGACTGATATTTACATAGCGATTCCTTCTGCAAACGCCTTCATTTCCTAGTTGTTTGATCTGAGCCTGGGTCTTTATCTCTGCTTTGCAAAAGAGGAAGAGAAGGAGGCCCCAAAAGGATAGGAAGCTTGTCCCAAATCCCACAGGGAGTAAATGGCGCTGGACCATAGTGAACCTGGACCTTGTCTCCTACGTTGGTGTATTTCCATTGCATTGGCTCCCAGACCCAGGGTGCTTGGTCAGAATTACCAGAAAAAGGAGCGAGTAAACCAGTAAGGACAGTGACTGCCTTCTGAGAGCCCAAAGAGCTGTCTGTGATCATGACTAGGGTGACTGCCTGTATCTGAGTGGAACCAATAAAATCTGCTCCAATCCACAAAAGGGGGCTGTTCAGGTGGGCAGGGTGGTTCCCTTCAGACTGACCTCATTTCTTCATGAACACAGCAGGAGACTCAGGGCCAGCCACGTGGTGGCATGGGTGCGTCTGTGGGTGCTTGGGCAGGGGGCAGTTAGGGTTCTCAAACCCAATTTCTGGCCGCCTCCAGGTATGCCACTCTAAACCTTGAATGCTTGAGAGTCAAGAGGACCTGAATTCAAGTTGTGTCTGTTAAGAGCTGTGTAGGCTGGGCTAAATTTAGTCCACTAAATCTCAGTGTTTTTCCTTTATGAAATAGTGACGACAAGCTTATCTTCCTGTTTAGCGCAGCAAGTGCTCAAAAATACATGTGGGGCGCCTGGGTAGCTCAGTTGGTTAAGCATTCAACTCCTGATTTTGGCTCGGGTCATGATCTTGCAGGTTCATGAGCTGGAGCCCTGTACCAGGCTCCGCAGGGAGTCTGTCTCCCTCTGTATCTCCCTCTCTCTCTTCTCCTCCCCTGCTCATTCTTTCTCTCTCTATCAAAATAAATAAATAACTAAAAAAAAAATAAATGTCAATATATTGTTATTATTTACTAATAGAGGGGCTAATGTAAGGCTCCTATCTTTTTGGTCATCTACTTAACATCTCCCTTTGGATATCCTATAAGACATACAGGAGTTCATCTAAGGCTCCCACCTTTGAGGTTGCTCACCTGACACCTCTCGGGTATCCTGCAGTTATTTCAACGATATGCCCCAAGCCAGTTAATCGTCTTTATAACCATAATAATCACCACAAAAAGCTATTGAGAGTATAGTCTGTGTTCAGTATATTGTATCTATTATTTTATTTAAGCCTGCAAGTTAGGGATTCTATTTCACTTTTGCACATTTGGCAAACGAAGCTCAGGGAGCTTAAGTAAACTGCCCAAAGCTTTACGGCTGTTCCTATCAGGCCAAACATCGAAGCTTAGGTCCGTGCCCACCTACACCCAACCCACCTCACCCCTACCAGAGACCAGGCTGCAAACCATAGGAACTTTGGTTCTTCCTTCTGTCTCGGTCTCCCGTTCCTTTCCTGCTATTCTATCTCCTGGGAATCTTCAGCATCTTGTCCAGGCTTCCCATTCATTCTGATACCCTGGTTCGGGACTGCTTTTCTATTTGCTGGATATCAGATACTTTCTGGATGCCCCTTTTTCATTTCAAGTTCCTTTCTAATTCCCCCGCCCCCCCCCCAGTACACACATGACAATGCTGTCCTATTAACCCCCTAAAGCCTAGCTCTCATTATGCTTCCCTGCGGAAGATGTGCAATGACTTCCCACTTTCTGCAGAAGAAAAATGATACTAGTCAGCTTGACAATCAAGGTCTTCTTCCTCCATAAATGTGCAATTGAGCTTTCTGGTTCTCATCACAAGTGTTTGCGTACTCAGCAAAATGTACAATCCATGGGGGCAGAAGTCTGTGCCTCTTGTGCACTGCTGCCTCTCCAACACCTAGAATAATTGTTTGTTTACATTAAGTGCTCACTAAATATTTGCTGGTTGAATGAATGAGTGAAAACAATTCTCCCCGCCAAAATGAGTATACTTTCTTTCTACCATGTTTTACTGCACAGCTTACTGAACAGTTAAAGACGTGAAATCTGCCTTCATTTTTTAAAGCTGTTGGTATATTTTTTAAAGATGGTGAAAAGCCAAAACACGATTTCTTAAAATATTTGGCATATTTTGGAAGATAATGTTTATCAGAGTAATGCTTTTAAAGTTTATTAAACATAATCCAATATAATTGTATTATTGCAAAGATAATTATAGTAGTTTTAGAAATTGTCATTATTAGTCACTACAGGCAGTGTGACCCAGTATTGGAACACCAGTTTAAGATAAGGTGACAAAGGTCTTTTTTTTGGGGGGGGTGGTAAAAATTTATTTATTTTGACAGACAGAGAGCAAGCAAGGGAGGGGCAGAGAGAGAAGGAGAAGGAAAGAGAGAGGCCCAAGCAGGCTCTGTGCTGTGAGTGCAGAGCCTGATGTGGGGTTCGAACTCACAAACTGTGACATCATGACCTGGGCTGAAAACAGGAGTCAGACGCATAACCAACTGAGCCACTGAGGCTCCACTGAGCCACCCAGGTGTCCCACAAGGGTCTTCTTTACTCGTGCCACTCTGTGTTGCTGAGACAAGACATAAATGCTTCTGATGCCCCCGCTGAGCATGTGCCTTGAACTACAACCTCTGCTGCCCCGGATGATCCCTCAGGCCTATCTTCACATGTCTTCCTTCCCCTTGCCCACACATCTTCACATGCGGTGTTCCCTTCAAAGGCTAAACTAAATACCCATCTTCCATCTTCCCCGAGGCCTCCCTCCTCTGAAGAAATATCTTATTCCTTCCCCATAGTAGTTTCCTGTTGAGTCACATCCGTTACGATTTCTGGGCTTACTCCCTGCACTTGAGTGCTGCATGTCCTGACTAGGTCTGGACATCTAGAGCTCGCCATGTGTTTCTGATCTATCTTCCTAAAAACTCTCCACCTGCTGTCTGGGTGTCATGGCATGCTCAGAGATGCTCAGTATATGTTTTTTGAATAACTAAGTGAACTTGGCAATGCAGGTAAAAATAATGGATGGCTGAAGTCTCGGCTTTAGGCATCAGGCAGACTTTCCTAGTTGGCAGAGGGAGAGGGGGAGAGAGGACTGGGTCCGAGGGTTACCCGATTAAAGGAGCTATTATGAAAAACGACCAGCCTACTGATACAGTGTGGCCTCTTGAGCCAAACTGCTGGGGTTCAAATATCAGCTCTGTTGCTTAACTATATGAACGTGGGGCATCAAATGATATTTTTACCTATCACATAGGTTTTGTTGTGGGGATTAAAGAAGCTAGGAAATGTAAAGTGGTGATTCCCACTGTGGGAGATGGCAATATTGTTACAAACATTTTGCTACCTCTTGTTAAAAAAATTTCAATGTATAATATACATTAAGTATAATATTCAATTTAAATATATATATATATCTGTTCATCACCTCACATCTCCACTCGCTGTCACGTGACTTGCCGTGTTCCTTCCATTGGCATCAGACTTGGCCCTATGGTTTGCTTTTAAGTAGACTTGTCATTTAAGTAGAAGTGACAGATGCCAAGACTGAGCAGAGGTTTTTAGGGCCACTGTGCCCTTTGACCTTGTCCACAAGACTGACATATCTCACAGCAGGTCGTCTCCTTCACGCTGGAAGGAGTCTCATCCACCACGACCAATAAACAACACATGAGAAACAAGCCTCTGCTGTTGTAGGCCACTGGGATTTGGGGATTGGTGCTGGGATGTAATGTGGTGAGGCTGATGCACAGCCCAGTGACAGAAGTACCCCATCTGTGTAAAGTGCTTGGAACAGTGCCTGGAACATTAGAGGTGCTCAATAATGACCATCATTGCCAATGTGCTCTGACTTTTGACACGACTTCCTAATTTGCACTCGTTTGTCTTAAATTAAAAGCCTCCCATTTGGACTCTTCAAAGTATTTTGGTGTAGACAGTCCTCTGGCTAAGAGCTGGAAGGTGTGTGTTCCAGTCCTAACTTGCTTTTTCTGGGGCTCTGTTTCCCAATAGATAATTGTCAAGGTTCTTTCCAGCTCAAAGACATTTCAGAGTCCACAGACGAGCCACTGTTGGAATCTTGCAATCGCTCGGTAAACCAATATTGGATCTACTACTTACAAAGCTGGGCAATCTCAGGCCCTCATCTTCTTACTCTTCCCCCTCCCCGGGTTTATGTTAGGCTTTCACCATTGTCCATTTTCAAGGCAATGGAATTTATAGAGGCTCCTGCAGCACAGCCCTGCTTTTTGTTTGATTTCTAAAATTAAGTCACTAAACTCTTAGCCAGAGGAAAAAAAGGGATTTCCTACAAAACAAGTCGCAAAAAATCTTTGGCTCACCAAGGATGCATTTACCTTAAGTGTCTTAAAATAAAAAAGCAAGGTACAATCAGAGAAGAACGCTGAGCTGCCATGATGGGCAGAGCTCTGGCCTAAAAACTAAACTTTGGGTCCCAGGCTTCTTCCTGCCATTAGTCAACCAGGTGAAATTGGGCAACCATTCAATACTCTGGGTTTCAATTTCCCTATTCTCCAAATTCCTGTCTAGTGCTAGTGTTTTATCACCATGACTCCATCAAAATTAATTGACAAGGTTGTTTTTTCCACAAGTTTTAAGTGGCAGTTCTCTTAATTTGTAGAGTTGGGGAAATACATTAACAAACGGGAATGTTTACAGGGGAAGCCCAGCCCACACAAATCTTCCAAATTGCTAATAAATTTTGATCTGAAAGGAGAAATAAAAGAACTTGATTTATAATCATTTAACAAAAACAAGCACTGTTTTGTTCGCCAGAAGAACAGGTGGCCTAGTATCTTTTCCTGCCCACTCGCAGGAGATTTTCTGCTCCAACCAAGGAAAGCTGATCTCTGCCATGTTCCTCCTCAGTCTATTGAAATGTGGCCAAATCTTCAAAGTCCCAGCCAGAGGTCTGTCAAGTCGAGTGTCGGTACCAAAGCTGGTCCATGCAGCGATTGCTTTCCAACACCAGGGCCTTCAGTGATCATTTGGGATGGCAGGTACTCGCTGTTCCCATGCCACTGGCCTTGGCAGGGTCCAGTTAAGACTCTGGCTTCTGTGTCCCACTTTCCTTAGATTCCCACCACCACATCCTACTCTTGCTTGTGGGCGGAGACAGCTCCAAGATTGGCTTTGGTAAATACACAATCTAAGTAAGATCATGGTTCCCATGAAGTCCCTAGGATCTCCCCTTAAAAACATTGTTTCCCTTATATGAAGATTCTATGGTTACCAAAACTCATGAAAGCCCACCCTCAGCCTCAGAAGGGCATTCTAGAAGAAGGCACACAAGGGTGCCCTGCTCAGATTCCCCTTCTGAGAGAACCTATGGCAAACTGATAGCTTCCAGCTGCCATATTTTGGATTTACTGAGCATTCACTTAAGGCCACACTTCCTCAGGGCTGCTTCCAGCCAAACACTGAGCACAGTGGGAGGCTAGAGCTGGGTCGTTCCTGTCTCAAGGGGGGATTCCTCATATGGGCACTTCTGGCTTGGGGACTTTCCATCAGGATGGTCAAAGCTTTCTCAGAACACTGCTGTGGTCTGAAACTCTTCTTACTCAGGCCTTCCTTTCCTCTTGCCTTTCCTAGATCTCAGACCTACACTATAGGCCGAAGCTTCCCCCTACCTGCTCCTTCTGCTTCCCACTTTATCCCCTATCCTCCACAGACCCTTTCCTCAGGAAACCGCCTGCACATTTTATCCCTTTTGGCATCTACTTCTAAGAGCAGCAGGGCCTGACATTTTCAAAAGTTAGCATGCCTGGCCCACTATATTAGTTAGGGCTCTCCAGAGAAACAGAACCAAGAGGCGGTCGAACTGTTTTGCTATCTGTCTACCTATCTATCTATCTATCTATCTATCTATCTATCTATCTATCTATATTATAAGGAAATGGCTCATGTGATTACAGAGTCTGAGAAGTCCCAAGATTTACAGCTGGCAAGCTCAAAACAGCCCATATGTAGTTCTAGTCAGAATCTGAGAGCCTGAGAGCCACTGGTATAAGTTCTAGTCTGAAAGCTGGTAAGCTTGAGACCCAAGAAGCACTGATGTTTCAGAGTCTGAAGAACAGAACAGACCCATGTCAAAGGGTTAGGCAAGAGGAGTTCCCTCTAACCTCTACGGAGTGATGGGCTGGTGTGGTGGCAGCAATATGGTGTTAGCCCTTTTGTTCTATGCAGGCCTTCAACTGATTGGATGAGGCCCACCCACATTAGCCAAGACAATTTACTTTACTCAGTCTACTGATTCAAATGTTAACCTTATCCAGAAACACCCTCACAGACATATCCAGAATAATGTTTGACCAAATATCTGTGTACTCTGTGACCCAGTCAAATTGACACATAAAATTAACCATCACACTCATGGAATCCAATGCTAATTAGTTAAAGCACTTCTGCTAAAGCCATGAATACAAGTCAAGGTACAGTATGAGGTGCATTTATGTTTCTTTTTTTCTTTAATTTTTTTTATGTTTATTTATTTTTGAGAGAGAAAGAGAGAGCACAAGTGGGAGAGGGGCAGAGAGAGGAGACACAGAATCTGAAGCAGGCTCCAGACTCTGAGCTATCAGCACAGAGCCTGATTTGGGGCTTGAACCCACAAACCATAAGATCATGATCTGAGCCAAAGCTGGATGCTTAATCAGCTGAGCCACCCAGGCGCCCCTATGTTTATTTCTCTCTAAAAAAAAAAAAATCTGTGAATAAAAAAAGGTCTATGCATGCCTGAAGGTAGAAACTATGTCTTACTCACTTTTAGATCCTAAGTACATATTGAAAATTTAGTAACATATGTTTATTGAATTCTTATTATGTGCTCTGCACAAACAAGATGTTAAGGGTATAGAAGGAAACAAAATATAGACCAGGTTCTTTGTCCTCAGACAGCTAACATGTCTATGAGAAAGACAAATAATATATAAAACAATTGAATATATAATATCACGTGCCATTGTAAGTGTGAAAAGGCCAAAGTAGACAAGGGGAGAGAAGGGAATAGAGAGATGTCATCCTATATAGGGTGTTCAAAGCTGGCTTGTATGGGTAACTGATGGATGAAAAACTATGAATGGAGTACAGGAAGGTGGTTTAAGTATGTTGGGGTGAGCAGGAATTTAGAGTCACACAGAGCAGAAGGAAAGCCTCCTCCTCCACCCAGGTAATCAGCTAAACTAAATTGCTCAGCTCAGCCTGTTCTTTGCCTCCCTTACTCTATCTTTACAAATCTTCTTACAGGGTGGGCACAGAGTACCTTTCCTTAAGTGACCTCCTCGCTGGAGTAACTTTTGAAGCCAACTTTATTGTTCTCATTGGCCTTCCCCGACATGAGGGCTTGGGGCCAGTTTCCACTTCTGAAGAAATCCCTCTAAAAGTGGTGCTCTGGAGACACTTCAGTAAATGAAGATAGACTTGGCAAAGAAATTCCAAGCTTACAGGCAGATAATTAAGAGAGATTTTCAAAGCCTACAGGGAAATCAAAGACCATTATGGATGTATGGTTTGCACTAAACCACTTTTATTACAATTTGAGCTCCGTACAGCTGTG
This sequence comes from Hyaena hyaena, assembly GCF_003009895.1. Lineage (NCBI taxonomy): Eukaryota > Metazoa > Chordata > Mammalia > Carnivora > Hyaenidae > Hyaena > Hyaena hyaena. Next base: position 265,365 of record NW_024081550.1, on the reverse strand, counting down.
CGGCAATTGAGAAGTGAGAATACACAGCCAGTGACAGAAGAAAAGTCATGTGAATGCCAACCTTCTAGCAGCCTACAGGAGTCACACATACGTTTCACAGTTCCGGTGGAATTACAGAAACCAAAATCAGTAATTTTATTGCGGTTCTAATAAGGAAACAATGACATAGCAATTGAGGAAAAGAGGCTTAAAAATTTCCCTTCCCCACTTCCACCTCTCTGATTCAATTCCTTATTCTCGTCAGGGATGTAGCAAGAGGAATGAGATTTTGTATGGAGTCATCAGAAGTCCTTGGGAGGCTTAGTAGACGAGTCTGGGCTTTGGAACCAGGCACGCCTAGAAATGCCATTTAGTTCTGCCTGTCTTATAAGAACTGTGTGATCTTAGGCAAATTACTCGGTCTCTCTGAGTCCCACTTCCCTTGTTGGTGAAATATGCACTTGATAGAGTTGTGATGATCCTATGAAATAGCTAAGAAAGGCACCTGGAACATGGTGGTGCTTAATGAATGATTGTTCATCCTCCTGGGAAGAAGGTACTTAAAGAACTCAGAAAGCATTATCATAGTTTCTTTTTATTATCTATAATAAAGATTATATCAAAAAGTTCTTTGTCAAAAGCAGAGATCACGAAAGCAAATGTCTTTGGTAAAACTAGAATAGGATTTGATTGTGATCTGCAAAGAACTGTGGGAAAATAAAGGGCCCAAACCGCTCTAAAGGGGCAACTAGGGGTGCCTGGGTGGCTCAGTCGGTTGAATGCCCAACTCTTGATCTCGGCTCAGGTCATGATCCCAGGGTTGTGAGATCAAGTCCCACTTCAAGTCTCTCTGTGCTAACTGCACAAAGCCTGCTTGAGAGTCTCTCTCTCTCTCTCTCACTCTCTCTCTCTCTCAAAATAAATAAACATTTAAAAAAATAGCAGGGCAACTAAAAGGTTTATGCCTGACATGAGGGGGTGCACTCTTCATCTGCCAGAGGGCCTAAACCCCATTTAAAGGGGAAAGGGGGAAGTTCCTACTTAGCTCCTCCACAGGGGTAGTGCAGACCCGCTATTGATTTTTTTAAATCCCTAAATCCATTTCTATGTGAAATTTCCAGTTCACATCAAATGCTTCCTTAGTCAATTAGAAAACACGGAGGGGCACCTGGGTGACTCAGTTGGTTAAGCGTCCGACTTTGGCTTAGGTCATGATCTCGTGGTACATAAGTTCAAGCCCTATATCAGGCTGTCAGTGCAGAGCCCGCTTGGGATCCTCTGCCCCATCCCCACCCCTCCCCTGCTCATGCTCTGACTGTCTCTCCCAAAAATAAATAAACAGTAAGAAAAGAAACAAAACACAGAGACCACGGAAAGCATGTCTGTGGGCTGGATGTAGCCTACCATTAGCAGGGGTTGCCAGTTAGCAACTTTGGGAAGAGGAACATTCCATCATCGCACTCTCACTCCTTGTATAGTAAAATATTTTAGTTTTAAAATAATTCTTCAAATAATTCCACACAGAGCAAAGAGTTCAACAGACAAATAAATCTCTTCCTGCATATTTCTATATCTAGGACGTCAAGGGCCAAGAATAAACCTAAAAAAACCTATGAAGGATTTTGTTGTTATTTGTTCCTCAGAATTCAGCAGATTGCCAGCGGGCACTGTCCAATGTCTGTGTATAATAAAGACAAGGTGATGCCCTGCTAATAAAGCTATTTTCTAGATACGTCCTCATAAAATGTGATGTTCCCGATGCTTTCCACTGTGTCATAGAAGGGTTAAATTATACATGAAATAGTCCGTGAAATTGTTGCCTTCACATTTTGAAAGAGAGGGCAGAAAGAGCTTAGAAGAAATGATTTCCTTTTTCAAAGATCTTTCTATTGGCTCCAAATAAGCCTCAAAAAACAATGCTCCAGAGAAGGTGCTGATTGGAAATGAAGCGCTGATTGTTTACATATCAGTGGTTGGAAAGTATTAAGCCATCAGTGTGTTCATTAACTTGTCCCACTCCGGTTCTGAGTTTACAGCAGAGAGAGAGAGAAAGACAATTGTATTTCAATATTAAGAGGCACAATAAAAGTTAAGCTCCAGTTTTGGTTGACAGTCTCCCACGCACTCTCACACCCTAAAACTAGCAACTGTACATGTAGGGCATTTACAGTAAAACCCAACAGGTTTCTAGAGGATGTGACAATCCAGATATCTGTGTGTGGCTTATCCACAGAAGCCATTTCCTGTGGGGGAAATGTACTGGGACATCCATTTTGATAGGTAACAGGCATATTAGGATGGAATTATCTCAATTAGTATAACTATAGTAACAGAAAGAGAGAAAACTTGGACCCAAAGAACTACAGGGCATCTTTAAGGGACATGTTCAGTTCCTTTACCAACACATACAAGGATTTGCTCAGGGGAAATTTAATTGCCAATACTTCTTCCCGTGACATCTATGTGTTCTTTGGACACGCCTTCACCAAACAATTGCTCAATCTAGAACCATCCAAATAGCACTGGGTAAGTATTGCATCTGAGGTCCAACTGATTCATTTTACAGACTGGCAATGCTAGTGATGTGCAATACAATAATTAATTAATTAATCGTTAATTAATTAAATTTAAATTAATTATCTAAAAGTCAGTTCAGTGTTCTGCTTATTTTCCCATGTTTCCAACACTGAATTTAAAACAAACTCCATAATGAGAATGTGGCCTGAAGATGTTCATGTTCCTTTTCCATTCTAGGCAGTGGAGGGTTTCTTTCTCTCTTGAAATAGCAGCTTAGGAAATAGCAACAAGAATTTATAGTAAGGGACAAGTGCAATTATTCTACCAAAATGATGTTTCTGCTATAAAAAAATTAAAGGATTCTCTCATGACTAGGAAAAAGCATATTTTTGAAGTTACAAAATTTAGAGCCTATGACACCAATAATAAAAGGATTTTTTTTTTTTTGGTAAAATATATTGAGATCTTTGAGTGGCAGGTAATAAAATAAAATAGCACTATTGTAAAGTAGCATATTGAATAGAATTTCTATTTGAAAAACAAATCCTCAGTTACTTCTCTTGTTTCTCTTACCTTTTTTTTTTTTTTATTTCTAGGAGAGAGAGAGAGACAGCGTGAACAGGGGAGAGTCAGAGAGAGAGGGAGACACAGACTGTGAAACAGGCTCCAGGCTCTGAGCTGGCAGTCAGCACAGAGCCCGACGCGGGGCTCGAACCCACAGACCGCGAGATCATGACCTAAGCGAAAGTCAGACGCTTAACCGACTAAGCCACCCAGGCGCCCCTCTTACCCTTTTTTCTTAAGAGTCTCCATCTCGAATACTATAATGACACAATAATAGTGTCATTATTTTGCTTCAGAAATCTCATTTGAATGTCAAGTATTTTTATTTTATTTTTTTATTTTATATTTTTAACGTTCATTTATTTTTGAAGAGAAAGAGTATGAGTGAGTATGAGCAGAGAAGGGGAAGAGAGAGAAGGAAAGAGAGAATCGCAAGAAAGTTTCTGGCTGTCAGCACAGAGCCCAACTCAGGGCTCTAACCCACAAACTGTGAGGTCATGGCCTGACCCAAAACCAAGAGTCAGACGCTTACCTGACTGAACCACCCAGGTGTCCTGCTAGTATATTTTAATCATGATATTAAATACACCTTAATTTGATAAAGGCTTTTTGGAAAAGATAAGTCAAATTCCAGCAAGTGTAAACCAACTTTTTTGCAATCATGTTCCCTGGGATTATGATGTTCCCAAGATAAATTTCATAATCTCCCTTGGGTCAACACTGCAGTTGACTTGAATGGCAGGACTCCAAAAGGAGTCGCCATGCTGGGTTAGGCACTTAACGATGCTGAGCTGTGCTCTCCCTTGAGAGAACACCCCATTATGGGGATGGAATCCCTGGAGAGGGATTTAAGGAGGTGGTCAAGACTTTGCTTTGCAAGGTTAGTGAAGATCCAATTGGCACGTGGGTAGAAGACAGGACACAAACTCTAATTGGGATGGCAGTAACATTTCACTACTTTTACTGCATGCTGTTCAAATTCCTGCTGTCATTTCAATTAGAACCAATGGTCTTCTTTCTTACCAATTCCCTCAGATGTGAAATGTTGCTGGGACCTGCCAAGAATGTATTAGGTTTCCTTAATAAAGATAAATACATCACAGCAGTGGGTTAAGTGATACAGCTAACAGTTAATTCTTGCTTCATTAAACCAAACCAAAGAATTCTCATTTAAATGAAGAAACCCATCCTGCTTCCCAGTAAATATTTGGTATCAGAGCAGCAATGAAAGCTCATGCTATGTAAACCTTACTTCTCTTTGGGGGCTTCTAGGACATTTCCACTAGTACCCCATTGAGAATGATAAACACTCAAAGCAAAATGACACGTCCAAATAAATGGCTAAAATAAGCTTTCTTCCTAGAGTTTGTGGAGGTTGTTTTTTTGTTTTTTAAAAAGCGTGTGTCCACTCTATTGTTGAGTCGTGAACATGTTGTAATCCTCCACGGGCCTCTCAGCCATTAGTATGAATTAGAAAGTCCTATTGAATAACCTAGGCAAATCATCCTGTAGAAACTGCCTGGGCTTTTCAGACTAAGCGCACATTATTCATATAAATCATTATCACTTTGGGGGTGATTAGAAAAGGGCAGGTATTTTGCAATCTTGGCAATGTGTGTGTGTGCCTGTTGCAACTGATTAGCTATTTCAAATTAATAGCTTAAAATTAAAACAAGCCTGGGGTTAGAACAAAGGGAAATGGGTTTTCTATGTAAGGAAAGTTTCGACCTCCTCAAAAAAGCCCCTTCCCTCCCCTCCCGACCCCATACTTTCCCTTCCTTTTATTATCCAGCCTCAGAATGATATCGGTCAGCTGCAGGACATGCAGGGGTATGACTTATCATGTGAGTTTCTAGAGCTCACAGGAAGGGAAGGTGGTGGGAACACTGAAAAGGAAGATGTCAATTAAGATGCATTTTTCTGTAGTCCTCTCCCAAAGGGAGCTTGATAGCTTCTCAAGGGAGTGCACCTGCTGTAAGATGGGCTGGATGGGCTGAATCCTTCCTTGGGTCTGCCTCGCACCATCCTGCCTGGGGCAAGCAGCTTCCGGAGACAGTCTGCCTACATCCAGCAAGCCCACTACAGGACTCAGGTGTCTTCCATTCAGCAAGAAAGAAAAAGCCCAATAAAGAAAAGATAAAAGGAACACATTCTCTGTTTCCAGGGTAGGAGGGAGGCTCAGGAGCCCGGGGAGTGGGTAATGCAGTTTAGAGGTGGAAAGAAGATCCAGGTTTCAAGAAACAATTTTACAAGATCTCTTTTTTGTCCCTTTGCCTTCTTGGCATTTCAGGCTTGGATTTTATTTTGGAAAGCATTCAAAATTACACCTGTGTTACAATCTTAGGTTGTCTAAAACAAGAGAGAAAGGAAGAAAAAGTTTCGGTCTTTGAAAGGCCATTTTGCAGACAGTAGAAGATACACCTTGTCGTCCCTGCTGCTCTCTAAGACACTGAGAAATCTGTAGGGTGTCTAACCTCAGGATTTGTTTTTAAAATATTTTTATTTATTTCTAGGAGAGAGACAGACACACAGCGTGAGCAGGGGAGGGTCAGAGAGAGAGGGAGGCACAGACTCTGAAACAGGATCCAGGCTCTGAGCTGGCAGTCAGCACAGAGCCCGATGCGGGGCTCGAACCCACGAACCGCGAGATCACGACCCAAGCGAAAGTTGGACACTTAACCGATTAAGCCACCCAGGAGCCCCAAACCTCAGGATTTTTTTGATAGTTAACTAAGATGGGCAAGGCTAAGATTTCTTTTTTTAAGTTATTTATTTTGAAAGAGAGAGAGAGAACAAGTTGGGGAGGGGCAGAGAGAGGGGGACAAGGGATCCAAAGCAGGCTCTATGCTGACAGCAGACAGCCCAATGTGGGGCTCGAACTCACAAACCATGAGATCATGACCTGAGCCAAAGTTAGACGCTTAACTGACCGAGCCACCCAGGAGCCCAAAGGCTGTATTTCTTTAACTATTGACTATTTACCTAATGATTCTCTCTTATTTCCATATTTTATGAGATAAAGAGAAGCTGTCCCTTATGTGATTTTAATTTTTTAAAAAAGATACAAATGCTATTTATAGGCAAAACTAATTTTTATCAGATTTCCCACTGAGAATGCATTATAACATTTTTTCCTCTTTGGTCTTCAAGATTGTTACCACTGTTAAAATACTGTGTGGAAAGAGAGAGAGGGGGACAAAAGCCATGACACCAAGCAAATTCGTTTTCAAATCCTGTTCTGCCACATACTCTGTGTGTGACGTTGGATAAGTCACTAAATGTTTGTGAACAGCTGTTTCTTCGCCTCTAAGAGATAAGGCTAATAACACATCCTTGGCAATATTTTGTGCAAATGACATGAGATAACCAAGAATGGACACCTGTCATGGCAGATAGTATGTATTCATTCTATTCATTCTCTTCCTCCCAATTCGAAAATGCTTTCTGGAGATTTAATTTAATTGGTATCCGTAGAGCACCTAGCAGTCCAGCTAGCCCTGCGGTAGGCATTATGAGAAATAATAAAGAAGGAGAGAACCCAAATTATGTCTCAGAAGAACATCCCTTCTATTTGAGGAAACAAGATGTATAAAAGAAATGCAACCAGGAAGCCATTAAGGAACATGTAGACAAGTATTAGAGGTTATGGTATAAACAGCAGATGCCAAGAAAGATTATGGGAAGGACATGGATTTTATTTAGACTTTTATAACATAAAGAATTTTAAAGGGCATAAACAAAAAAAATAAAAGCAAATAAACCTAGGGAATTTTTTAAAATGGGAATGATATGATTCGGATTTAATAAGATTTAAAAGGGTAGAAATAGGGGCACCTGGGTGGCTGAGTCGGTTAAGCATCTGACTTCAGCTCAGGTGATGATCTCATGGTTTGTGGGTTTGAGCCCCGCGTCCGGGTCTGTGCTAACAGGCTAGCTCAGAGCCTGGAGCCTGCTTCGGATTCTGTGTCTCCCTCTCTCTCTGACCCTCCCCTGCTCACGCTGTCTCTCTCTCTCAGAAATAAATAAATAACATTAAAAAAATTAAAAAAAATAAAAGGGTAGAAATAAACAGAGCCTATGTCTTCAGGAGACTGACTAACTGGAACAGAGAGCTTCACTAGGGGAAATGGCTCAAAAAAAGAAATTGGGACCAACTGATAGAGAGTCTTGCGTACTATCCTAACTAATAGAATCTGATCTCTGAGGTCTTGGGAAGGAGAACGAAAACAGACTCTGGAGGGGTTATGGTTCTTGAGGGTAGACTGCAGATCCACTTTATGCCCAGAAATCCTGCTAGGGTTGTGCGGGTGGAGGCGACTAAGGCCTCTACTTCTGTCTGTGCTTCTCAGTGCTTTATTCTAGTATCTGTTCCAAGCCATAGGCTCAGTGTGTCTCAAAATTTGTCTCCACCATTTTACCTATAGGTGGTTTGATCCATATGAACTAAACTCCAGAGAGCTGGCTCGTAAAGAGACAGTTAAAAAAAATGAGAAAGCGACAGAGAATTATTAAGAAGAATGGGGTTGACATACATAATTTAGCCTAACTAGTTCCTTTCTAGTAGAAACAGCATTCTGGAAAATTAAATCAATATCAGGAAGTTTATCGGTTATTCATTCAGCAACTTAACAAATATTTGCTAAGCCTCCGCTGAGTGACAGACAGCATGAAGTGAGAAGCAGCATGTAGATACTGAGACCTCCTAGTGGTTTGTGATGTCGGAGGGTGAAGCAGAGGCCATGAGGACTTGGACAGCGTGGAAGGCAGGGTCCCGGCCCCAGAGGACTGTCTGTTATAATCTGTTAAGGAGCTAGGACTTGATTCTCTCTACAGTCATAAGCCATTGACAGGTTTTGGTAAGTTTAGAAACAATAGAAACAATTCTTTGAACTTCTAAGTATATTATTATTTAATTTGGTATAGCATCGGTAAGTAGACAGTATTTTACCTACTACAGAGTACATGTGTTTGTACCAATAATGCTCCTGCACTGCAATAAGTATTTAAAACGTATTATTTCTAAATAATAAGTATGTAGAAAAGTACTTAAAAATAGATATAACAAGCTCTCAGAAGCTAAGTTTCAGTTATAAAAATGGACCACTGGCTGTGTGCTGGCAGCTCAGAGCCTGCTTAGGATTCTCTATCTCCCCTCTCTCTGCCCCTCTCTTATTCGTGCTCTTATCTCTCTCTCTCTCTCTCTCTCTCTCTCTCTCTATATATATATATATATATGTATGTATATTTTAAAAATAGACCGCTGGCTGAAGAACCACTATTATCCATGGGAGTTATCTGCATAAACAAAGAAATTGAAATATGTATAATGTGTCTAAATCAAGGAATAAGTTAATTCTAAAGTACATTTGAAGAAAGAATTTGGCCTTCAGAGTGACTCAGTTGGTTGAGCATTGGACTCTTGGTTTTGGCTCAGGTCATGATCCCAGGGTTGTAGGATCAAGCCCAGAATCCACAATTAGTGTGGAGCGTGATTGAGATTCTGTCTCTTTCCCCACCTTTGCCCTGCTCCCCGACTCAGGTGTTCTCTCTCTCTGAAAGATAAAGAAATAAAAATAAATTTTAAAAGTTTTAAAAGAACTGAATGGGGGGCTGGCTGGCTGGCTCATGGGAGAGCATGAGACTTCTGATCTCACGGTTGTAAGGTCAAGCCCCATGTAGGGTACAGAGATTACTCTTAAAATATTTTTAAAAATCTAAAAAAAAAAAAAGAACAGATGGAATAAAATCAATTTGCAGGAAAAACCATTATCCATAAAATTGGGTAGGCTTCTACCAGCAAGTCTCTAAAATGTATAGGTACTAAATTAATCCTTATGGATTTTTAATTTGAGTTTTTGATAGCTAATAAATTTACATGTTTCAAAATCAAAACAATATAAAAAGAATATACAGAAGCAACATCTCCACTCCCATCCCTGTCTACCCCATACCCATTGCCAAGTCCCTGTGGATAGCCATTTTTATTAACTACTGCTATGCTCTTCCAATCTTCCTTTATGCATAGCCCACATTCATCTTAGTAAGTATGAAATTTAATTAGAAAAAAAAGAGGAAGGAAATAAACCCGCCTTTACTGGGCAACCACTACTTGCCAGACAATGTTAGGTGTTTTTCCTAACATCAGTTAGGTCAATGATTCCTTAAAACAGCTCTGCAAAGTTGGTGTTTTTTTTTTTTAATGTTTATTTATTTTGAGAGAGAGAGGGACAGAGTGATTTGGAGAGGGGCAGAGAAAGAGACGGAGAGAGAGAGAATCCCAAGCAGGTCCCGCACTGTCAGCCCACAGCCTGATGTGGGGCTCGAATCCAGGAACAATGAGGTCATGACCTTAGCTGAAATCAGGAGTTGGACACTTAACTGACTGAGCCACTCACATGTGCCTAAAGTTGGTCTTTTTATCTGCCACAAGACCAGCCCTCACGTCAGGTGGGCAGAAACCCCAGCCCTTCGCATTGTACTTTAGAAGTACTTTCTCTTCACTCTCTGACCTCTAGCATTTCACGTGGACTGAACAACCTTTTGGCTTTTATCTTTCAACTCAATGCCCCACCTAAATAACATCTTTAAAATACCCATCTTTCAGGGTGGTTTTCAGGATTGAGCTGTTATCTGCAGCACACGGTAAGAGTTCTATAAATGGCAGCTCTTACAATGTCTCTAAGAGAACTTCCTGTGTCCAGCTATGTTCATTCAAAATGTATTGACTTCTGTTTAACTCACAGAGATGGCTCCATTTTTGGATTCAGTCTATTTTGATGCCAACCTTACCCCTGAGTAATAACCTTTGTCTACTCCTCACAGAAATAAAAAATAAATCTAGATAGTATGTCACTAGATCCTTTCCTAAACAGCCACGTTTAAATCCTAGGAACAAGAATTACCATATTCACTCCGCATCAAGGGTCAGCAAACTTCTGTAAAGGGTCAGCTAGTAAATATTTTTGGCTTTTTGGGTCTTTTTCACAACTACTCAACTCTGTGTCATATCATACAAGCAGCCACAAAAATGAGCATAGCTATGCTCCAATACAACTATTATGGACACTGACATTGAATTTTATGTCTAATATTTAAAAATATTAATATGTTTAATTTGAGGAGTGCCTGGGTGGCTCAGTCCGCTGGGTGTCTGAGTTTGGTTCAGGTCATGCTCTCGCAGTGAGTGACTTCAAGCTCCATGTCAGGCTCCATGAGCCCCACACTGGGCTGCTGCTGTCAGTACAGGGCCCACTTCAAATCTTCTGCACACACACCTCCCCAGCCCCTCCCCAGCCTGTGCTCTCTCTCTCAAAAATAAATAAATATTTAAAAAATATGTTTAATTTGAATTCACAGGTATTTCAAAATATTTTTCTTCTTCTGATTTTTTCCAACCATTAAAAAATGTAAAAAGTGGCCTTAGCTCGTGGGTCACACAAAAGTTAGCATAGTTTGCCAACTCCTATCCTAAACTATAAGGATTTGATAAAACATGTCTTGAATCTCACCAATTCTCTCTTACATGGTGTCTCTCTCTCTTAATCTTTCTCTCCCACTGCCCTACTATCATAAACAAGAAGACAAGAAAGCAAAAGGCCCCTTTGGAAGAAATACTCCTACTTACCCATGGAACTACAATTTTATTTCTCATAAGGAGCTTAGGGTTTTGAAAATACAATTTAATGATTCATATACAAATTTAGATACAGGTTCGAGTTGACGTCAACCAAGCATCATGACCCCAGTGCTGGAAAACACAACAGCAGGCAGTACTGTCCACCTGCTAAGAAATTCAGCAACATCGGCATCTAAGTGTATTTAATTACTTTATTTTAAAACCAAACTTCAGAGAAGATGAAGGTATTCTTGCATCTTGCTACTTGTGTCCCATAAAGGGAGGGGTCTCCTCCTCTTCTTCCTCTTCTTCTTCTTCTTCTTCTTCTTGTGCATTTTCGAGAGAGACAGACAGACAGAGTGCAAGTGGGGGAAGGGCAGAGAGAGAGGGAGACACAGAATCCGAAGCAGGCTCCAGGCTCTGAGCTGTCAGCACAGAGCCCATAACAGGGCTTGAACTCATGAACCCTGGGTCGAAGCTGGATGCTTAACCGACTAGCCACCCAGGTGCCCCAACACAGGGACTTCTATACCATCATGCCAACTTGAGCAGGAGATGCGGGGAGCATACTGCCAGTCTAGCTCCCCCAGTATTTGTCCTGGCTGCAAGATTAGAAGTCAGACTTGCTGCCTCCATCCACCTTCATCTCTTCCCTATCACCATGATTTCCTCAAGAGTTCATGCCTCTAGAAACAAAAGTCAAGCAGGCATGTTGTCTGTGGAAAACTTCTGCTTTCCTCAACACACTCTTATCTTGTGGGAGCACAAAAGCCTTGCTATCTGTTTAGAAATGGTTAGGGAAGAATACTTTAATAATCCCATAGATTATCCTTGCCACAAGCATTTCTTAATCATCTGGGGGAACCAAACATTTCAAAGGGGCAAGTAGTCAGCTGCAGTCCACTCAGGAAAATTCCATCTGCTTCTATGGATTTTTCAGATTTATGGTTTCTTGGAAAGAAGATCTGGAATGATGGTATGTCCAGGACACTTCTAGAATTCTTTTTAGAATTGTTCTTAGCACAGAACCACAGAGCTCAACAGAAATCTAGGTGTTTACATTTTAAGGAAGAAATATTGGGATTAAAGCTTAAGCAATTACAATTGTCAAGAGATGAGTGGGGAGAGGGGCGCCTGGGTGGCTTAGTTGGTTAAGCGTCCGACTTTCGCTCAGGTCATGATCTCGCGGTTCGTGGGTTCGAGCCCCGCATCGGGCTCTGTGCTGACTGCCAGCTCAGAGCCTGGAGCCTGTTTCAGTCTGTGACTCCCTCTCTCTGACCCTCCCCTGTTCACGCTGTCTCTCTCTCTCTCTCTCCTAGAAATAAATAAAACATAAAAAAAAAATAAAAAAAAAAAGAGATGAGTGGGGAGAAGGCAATGAACAAAAGCATCGGGCAATGAAGGCATGAGCTGTTTTAAGCTTCAAGAAAGCAAGGAGATTGTCTATTCTGTTTACCTTGCTGTCCTTCACCATCAGTGCTTGGAAGAGTGCCTGGCTCAGTGAATATTTGTTGAATGAATGAAAGAGTGAATGGATTTATATAGAGAGGAGGGAGGAATAAGACCAGAAAGACAAAGTCTATCATTCAAGTCTCAGCAGGAAACAGAATTTCCTTCAGATAATTCAAGTACCACTTTAATGAAAACATGCCTTAAAAAGGTATGGCTAAGGGAAGAACTAAGAGATACTGAAGCACTTGAAGCCTCATAAAGAGGAGCCTGTTAGCACCTCTACGGGGTGGGAGCAGTCATTTGACAGAAAAGATGTAGTTACTACCAGACACAAGTACTTTCGTAGGGAGGACGTGAGGAAGAAATACCCTGACCTCTCTCTCCTCAGGTCCTCCATTCTCCTGCCAGTGCCTCCCATTGGCTGAACCCAACCAGAAGACAGAAGGCATGAAAGCAGGACAGAGAAGTTTGAAGAACAGATCTGAGCAAACCAATAGCTCATAGGGTGAACTGAAACTGGAAAGCCGTTTTGTTTTGTTTTGTTTTTTCAATTGAGATATAAGTGACATATAACATTTAGTCAGGTGTATGACATAATGATTTGATGTGTGTATGTACTGCAAAATGGTCACCACAATAAGTGGTTAACATCCATCACCATGTGTAAGTTACAATTTTGTTTTTCTGATGACAACCTTTAAAATTCACTCTCTTAGCTGCTTTCACTAAACCTAGTTTTTAAAAAATGTTGTGCCACAGGGTGCATGGGTGGCTCAGTCGGTCGAGCATCTGACTTCAGCTCAAGTCATGATATGGTTCATGAGTTCGAGCCCCACGTCGGGCTCTGTGCTGACAGCTCAGAGCCTGGAGCCTGCTTCAAATTCTGTGTCTCCTTCTCTCTCTGCCCCTCCCCGACTCGTTCTCTGTCTCTCTTTGTCTCTCTCAAAAATAAATAAACATTTAAAAAATACTTTTTTAAATGTTGTGCCTTTACTTCACTATGCCTTCATTTATTCTCTCCTCTCCAAAGATACATTCTGGCCCGCTGATCTCTTATCAATTGGGTTGCTAGGCTATTAGCTGTCATTGGAGGTTTTGGACAAGGAAGTGGCAAAAAAATAAATAAATAAATAAGGCTTTGGGAAATCTTATCTATGTTCACATTCCAGCCCTGCCACTCCTTAACTATAAATGTGGGCTAGTTACTTAAAGCTCTGTGTTGCTTAAAATCTCAGTTTCCTTATCTGTAAAACGAAGGAAATTATGGTACCTATCTCATAAGGTTGTTATGAGGACCAAATGAGATCATCTAAGTAAAATGCTTGGGTCAAATATTATTGCTTTTTAAAAGCTTATCTTGGACCAAATTTAAGCAAATTTATCTTATACTGAAAACTTTACTCTCAAAGCAGCGTTAGGGCGAGGTTGTACTGAACTTGGCAATCCTAACTGAAAGACGAGAGTCTTTTTACGACTTCATGGCCATGCAATTTTATTCTGCTTTTGTCTACCTAAGCTAAGAAGTTTCCTCCTTAAGCATTGATTTTTCTGCCTTTAAATAATATTAGGATGTTATAGAGGCTTTAGGTAAATACCCGTGAGGTCCACCTACATGTGATCTCAATATACAGCCGGAGTTTAGCTACCAATGCATTTCTGAAAATTGCTTCCTGGGCATTTCAGCATTTTATTCGAAAGAACAACTGAAGCAGAAAGAAAATCAAGCAACAGGAGGGCTTCGTTTTTAAACTCATTAGCTGGGAAGCTGAAAATTTGCTTAGATCAGTTGGCGTTTTAAATTTAAGAACTGCCTTCTGACAAGAAAGTCAGTAGCTACAGTTTGAGAGCCTGAAGCAAATTTTCCTCCCCTGCCCCCACCTACTTCCTTATTTTTCTAACAAGAGTTTCACGTGCCTTCTTACTAGATGAGATTTGTATCTATGGCATGCAATACCTCCTGTTTACATCATCATTAACATTTAAGCAGATGCACACTTTACGGCAAACTGGGCCGTAATTATGATTTTTAAATCCCCTCCCGCATTGCCAATGTTTAGCATCAAACAAGAAACATTACTCTCCCTGAGTTCTCGACAAATATTTGTGGACATTTCTAAAATTATAAATGCACTTATAGTTCTGACGCCTGATGTACCAATTTCTTTTGCATGGGTTAAATAACGAAAGGATGTAAAGGTATTTAAATATCATTTTGATACCTAAGACTTTCATTATTTCAACATGTAGGTGTAGCATGATGATTCTTAAAGATAAATGGCTTATTACTATACTATACACTGCATACAAGTAAATGACTATTTTCTCAAGGGAGTTAAGTTTTAAATATAGTATAGAAGTAGTATCGCTTGGGCCATGAAAGCCCTTAAACAATTATTTTTAGGGGAAGTCCTTGAATGAGAGCTATTATTTTGCTACTTACATTTGATCATTTTTAAGAGAATGTGACCTCCTGATTGAAGTGATAATCCTGTTCTATTTGTCTTCTCTATTCCTGGACCTTAATACAATGATGAGCAAATAAGAGATAATAAAGATTTGTGAATACACGAGTGAATGAATTTCACATGTAGTGTAAAGGGACACAGAATGTCACCATTTCATCAGTAATGATCTAATTGTAATTGTCCTCCCTCTAGTCTATGGCCTTTCTTTATTTTAGCCTTCACTGTTGAACATCTGCTCTGTAAGTTTCCCAAGCCTGTCGGCACTGATCCAGGTCACCAGTAAATGATTTAACTCATGGTGACACATGTGGAGACCAGCAGAAGCACTTAAAAGGAGTGTTAGTCTAATGTAGCTTTCCTACCTTAAAAACACAATTACCTTTCAGATTCTCATATGGGTTATAAACACTAGGTCACATCTAGTGGCTCAGTCGGTTAAGCGTCTGACTCTAAATTTCAGCTCAGGTTATGATCTCACGGTTTGTGAGTTTGAGTCTCACATTGGGCTCTATGCTGGCAGTGTGGAACCTGCCTGGGATTCTCTCTCTCTCTTCCTCAAAGTAAATAAATAAACTAAAAAATAAAAAGTATATCACATCTAAAGTATAAGTTTGAAAGGGTCAAAAGGCACTTAGTCCACATGTGAAGGTGGGGTTTATAAACCATCCAGTATTTCCTTTTAGTGCCATGCAGCCCAAAACTATTAGGCAAAGCTCCACGTGCCTCAGACAGTTTCTGGGAAGTGTAGGAATCCACATAAATGACTGGATTTACACCCTCACAGAGAAGGAGTTTGCTTGCTTGAATTTTCTCCAAACTTCACTGGGTTTTTAAAACCAATACTATTTTACAAAAGTGCAACTTGCTTAAAGCCTTTTTAGAGTCTCTTCTGTTGAAACCAAAAGGATTATATTCAACTAATGTATACTGTAGTTCCTAACATTTGTGTCTCCTCGCAAAGCTAGTTGTTGAGAGAAAATCTCCTCAGCTCCCCTCTGTCCATGTTTCAGTCCCATTTCTTGCTCTCTGGCTGATGCAGAGGCCCATCTGAAAAAAAAAAAAATTAAACACACATACATGCGCCACACCTATATCTTGTTTGAGTAAAGAAGATATGTATTATTATTACCCCCTTTAAGATGAGGTACCTAAGACACCCAGAAGTAGGGGAGTATTAATCACCTTAGAGAAGTACCCTAACAGATCTTTCAAGAGTTGTACCCCAGCATCCTTAACTGCCCTTTATTAACCCATTATGGGTTATTATTACTTTATTAAATGAAACCATTAAAATACCCAAGGTATGAGGTGGGAGAAATGGACTGGCCGTAATGAGTAAGCACCCAGTAAACAAGGAGCAATGGAGGGAATTCATCACAGGAGAGGAGGGCAAGTAATTAGATCAACACTGGCTAATATTTATAAAATGTCTAGCCATTTACAAAGTGCTTTTTACATAAAGGAAGAGAGTCAACAGAAGAGGATAGTGAATTCGTATAAGGAAGGAGTCTTTAGACCTTAAAGTTGCCCTGTTGTGACTTTAAGTTACACCAAGGTGATGAAACCTATTGGGACTACAAAGAAATCTAAATATTCCCTTATTTAACTTTAAATGTAAAACAGGTGGATCAAAATCTGCCTTAAAGTTTTGTGAACTCTGATACCATTACTCCTTCTATTATATGGAATTTTTAAATATAGTTCTAAATCTTAACACATAAAGTGGGTTTCTGAGAGCTTTCATTCATCTGTTTCACAAGCCCCACCCCTCCCCTATGCGCCATGGATGTGGTAAATTCAGGTACCGCAACAGAATTGCTGCTCAAGGACAAGAATGACCAATGTCCTTCAGAAGCCTGAGGTTGACCAGGAAGAAATAATTATTTCTGAGCACTTATTCTGACCCAGGCTCTGGGTCAAGAAGCAGAGCACTATTTCTATCAAGAAGACCTAGGCACCCCTTAACTGGGTGGCAGCGTGTCTTAAATCACAACCCAAACATTGCCCAAATCACACAGGGTGCAAGTCCACCTCCCGCCCCACCTCCCAGGTAAAATATTATTCTGTATGAAACTTTAGAAAAAGAAGAGTGTGAAGTCTGAGAGCCAAGCCGACTCTCCATCCCAGGGGGCCATTATGTACCATTTTACTGCAATTTCTCTTTGCTTTGTTTTCTCCAATGATGCATTTAGCTACAGCAAGTGGAGAAAAACCCTATTCAAGAGAGTGGGGTCATTATCCGCACACAAAAGGCCATTTAGAGAAAGAACAGCTCTCCCCACCCCGCCCCCTCCCGTCAGTTCACGCTGTGGCTGCCAGAGTCCAGACCCATTAGAAAAAAGGTTAGCTGTTTAAGTGGGAATGTGAAACAAAATGTAATAATTAGGGCTAACTGGGCACCCTCCCCTTGACAAGAAAGCTGCCTGGGATCATAAACTAATTCCCTGAAAGTCCTGAGCTTGGGGGAAAGCAAATCATCAACTCTAAATGACAGTTCAGTTGTTAACCTTTACCCTAGAGGCTAGGTTTTCATTCTTTTTTTTCTTTTAGGTATGTTTTTTATAGATGCCACTTTTATAGTGTTGGGTTGTTCTATTTCTAGCTTACCACCATGGTCATGTTTCAGATTACTGGTGTGTGTGTGTGTGTGTGTGTGTGTGTGTGTGTGTGTAAAAACCATGAAAATAAATAAATTGCCAAATTACAACAGTTACCTTCCATGATGAAATATGTGGGAGAATTGGGAATTGATTTTTCTTTGTTTTCCCTTCTGTACTTCCTAATCACTTTTATTAACATGTAATGTAAAAGGGGGGAAAAGATGCACATAGTATTTCAGATAAAATGTTCTGCCATGCTTCCCTTAAAGGAGAAAAAAACCAATTAGAGTTTCAACGTGATTAATCATGAAGAGATAGGAGGTAGGTGCCTCAGAGAAGAGGCTGCATCAGGAAGGGATGAGAACAGACGTGAATGGTAACCAGACTTCACCTCTCCTTTTCCTCAGCCATTTAGCAGCATCTGGGTGAAAGTCATTTGAGACTAAGAGTTATTTGTTTCTGTTAGTGATACAGGAGATTCTCAGGATTTAGCATCCTCAGAAGCACACCATTCTGGTTGATAGAACAGTGGTAGGATGAGCATGTACTAGTCATCTAATAGGTACTTCTTGTCAGACTGATTGGTTGAAATACGCTGGTTATGGAAGGGCGACCACCTACACAGGGCATGGATAACCAACATTCAATGGAGAGCATAATTTTGCTGATTCAGAAGGCACTCTGGGATCTTGACTAATTATTCTCAACACCGGTGATAACATAACACAGGCTGACATACATACAAATTCATAAGAAGTTTCTACTCCTAGATTCTGTGACAAATTTGTTTTTTATGCAATATTTCTAAAGTGTCTTAAAGGTAAAATGGAGATAGGAATTAACTGCTTAGCAAATAGAGATTAGGCATTTTATTTATGCCTTTATGGACTTTCATTAACATCTGTTTTCATTTTTATTGCCCTCGTAACAAAACATTTACTGAGTGTGGGACACTTAATCCTAAAAGCATGATTCCTGTGTTCACATTGCTTAATTAATAATTTAAGAAGTATTTACAGGATGGGCATTTCCTTTAAATCACATGATATTTCTTTCTTTCAAAATTTTTTTAATCTTTATTTATTTTTGAGAGAGAGACAGAGTGTGAGCAAGGGAGAGGCAGACACAGAATCTGAAACAGGCTCCAGGCTCTCAGCTGTCAGCACAGAGCCCAATGTGGGACTCAAACACATGAACTGTGAGATCATGACCTGAGCCAAAGTTGGTCACTTAACTGACTGAGCCACCCAGGCACCCCACAGAAGATTTCTTTAAAAATTGTTTTCATCATAAAGTTTTGTTTAGGTAAAGTTTTTTTCTTCTTCTTTATTTTTTAATGAAAAGATTTTTATTTGAGTATACTTGACACGTGGTGTTGCATTAGTTTCAGGCATACAACACAGTGATTCGACTTCTCTGCATGCAAGACTGTGCTCACCACCAGTATATATATATCACCTGTCACTATACAATGCTATTCCAATACCACTGACTATACCCATGTGCAGCACCTTATTCCCATGACTTATTCATTCCATAACTGGGAGCCTGTATCTCCCACTCCCTTTCACCCATTTTTGACTAAGTAAAGTTTTGTGTAGGTTGAGGAAGGGGCAAGAAACCATCTTAGAATCTATAATTGCCTTTTGGTTTGTGAGGAAAAGAACAGATGTGAACAAAGAGGTACAGACCAGTAAAAAGTTGAGAAAAGGGCATGAATTAAATTCATCAACAAATATTTTTGAAGGCCTATTATCTTCCAGGTGTTGTTGGAGGCACTTGAGATACATAATGTTACTAGAGGAGGCAATAAACAATAAATGTCATAAAAATATCAGTGATACTAGATGATGATAAAAGTTATCAAAAAAAAAGAAAGCAGGACATGGTTGATTCAGAGAGAGGTTGCTTCTGAAATTTTAAATACCATGGTGAGAGTAGGCTCCATTGAGGAAGCTTTTGAGCAAAGCCTTGACGGAGTTAAAGAAGTTAGTCACATGGATGTCAGTAGGTAGAGAGAGGAGGGCATCCCAGGCTACAAATAAGAAATAATGGAAAAATGGGAAGGGAAAAACTATTCAGTGAGGAAAAGAGAAAGAGCATGGGAGACAGAGGAGAGGGACAGTCATTTGAGGCAAGTAGGCAGTCAGATAATTCCTAATGTCACTTTGAAATGCTTGGCTTTGGAAATTGTCATTGGAAGAAATAATAAAAAATAATCTTTGTCTCTGATTAGCGGATGGTATATGGATCTACGAAATAAATAAACGGGATCCACTTATATGTCCCAAAGACTGGCATTTTTCTAGGTAGTGGCTACCAAACTGAACGCATTCATTCTTTCATCATTTACGTTCTGAGAACCACACGTGCCAGACTGTTAGGAAGTGGGCATGGTGATGAGCAAAACAGATGCAGTTCCTACAATAATGGCAGGGACATACTTTATTCAGAGGATGTGGTTGTCATTTTATGATAGGCACCATGGGAAACTGCTCAGAGTAGGAAAGCATATGGCAGAATTACTCAACCTACTTTGGAAGTCAGGAGAAGCTTCCACGAGAAAGCAATATTTGAGCTGAGACTTGAGGGGTGCATTAGCATTAACTAGGGGAAGGGAAAGATTCATCTAGGTAGAAGGGGAAGGAAGCCTGGCATGTTTGAAGCACTGAAAAGCCAGTGTCTTGAGAAGGGAAGAATGATGCAGTCAGGGGTTTAGCAGAAGACTCTCAAATAGGGCCACTGAGGCCAGGTGAATAAAGGAACTCTTTACAATGGTGTCTGGATGGTAAAGGGGAATCTACAAGGGATATACAGCACCCACTATGAATGCAAAGTTGAAAAAAATGAAAAGCTATCACTACACCTGGGCACTGCAGTGGAAGGCGAGAGTATTTACAAAAGACGAGAGCTACAGGAAAGAGAGAGCTCACTGCAGCCCTGGCTTTAAGGAGAGGCAGCCAGTCTGAGGTTATACAGCAGGGAGACACCCAGGGGAATGAATACCATGCTGCAATTTCCAGTTGCCTTCACATCTCCCATCTTTCTTTACTCAAATGAGCTATAAATCAAACAGTGAGGGAGCCCCTTGAGGCAGAATATAAAAGTCAGCTCCTAGGGCCCAGAACAGGGTGGAGAGGGAAAAGCGGATATGGAGGGGCAAACAGAAAATGCCCTGCAGAGTGTGGGCCAGATCATCCCAGATGTTATGGGCCAAGTGAACGGTCTGGGTATTTGTTTTTCTAAAAGTGGTAGGCAGCAAGGGAAAGATGAGGTCTGATTTGCATTCATGAAGGAAGGTCGCTCCTGTATTATGAGGAGATTGGAGCCACTTGTGGATGCAGGAAGCTCAGTTGGAGGTGTTGTGGTGGACCCGGTGGCAGTTTCTACCGATCTGGTGGTTGTGGAAGGTGGGGAGGTGTGGGAAGACTCAGCAGGTGATGAGTCTGTGTTGGTTTGGGCACAAGAGGTATGGTAGATGGTATGAGAGGTGTTAGAGATGGATTCCAGATTTGGGTTTACATAAGCAAATGGGTGATGGTGACATTCTTTGAAAGAAGACCAGGTCTGGGGAAAATCATGAGCTTGGTTTTGGACATACCGAGTCTTTAAGAAAACCACTGTAAATGTCAAGTCAGCACCTCCATTTCAGTAATGTGTTTCCCAGCCTATTCTTATTATACCCCCACAAGACACTGTGATAGGCATTTTATATAAAATATGTCCCCCAATCCTCAAAATGTGGAGGCAACACACATCATTTTTTTTTTTTTTACCATTTTATTGATGAGGAAACTGAAGGTCAAGGGGGTTAAATATTCTGCTTACGTTCAGTACTTGAAGTCCAGACATTTAAAGCTCCAGCTAGAGCTCTTTATCCTTCGTACTGCTTTGTTTCCAAGTCACAGAAGCATCAGAGAAGGCTGTACAAGAGGTTGAGCAAAAGTGAAAAAACTCTATTATGAGGTCTTGTTTCATTTGGGGAAAATGTGGGTTTTGTCTCATTAGATTCTAGAAGAGGTTCACATGAGTTTTGATCGATCGATCAAGCAATCAATCCATCAGCACTCCCTGAGCAATTATATGCTTAGGACTTGGCTGGCCATTATAAAAAGATTATGAATAGTATAAAGTATGATCTTTAATTTCAAGGGCTTAAACTTGAGTCGAGGAGGCAAATACACACAGGAAATAATTTTATGTATGGCAGCATTATAGGCTGGTAACAAAATGAGAAGAGGATAATACGAATCATGATACGGTCTTATTTAGGGGAGACTTGCATTGTGTGTACAAAAGGAAACTGAAGAAGGAGAGAATACTGTGTGAGATGGTCTAAGAAATGTCAGCAGTTGAGTGTTGATCTGCAGATGGGATGTCTTTTTCTCAGGAAATTTCTTAAGGTATGCAATTATGACAGTTAGCCAAATGAAGTACGCATCAAATGGTCTGTTGGTTGACGTTTCTGGATACCTGCTTTATTTAACATTTATTTTTGCGATTCCTGCAGCCAAGATTGCTTTGTTTTGTTTTATAGACAAGAGACAGCAGTCTGTTCATATCTTTGCTGAAGGAAAGCGAAATTGCAAATGTGCTTCAATCTGATACCATCTAAATCCTTATCCCAATAATGAAAAATGCCATCAACAAATCTTATTCTGAGACCTTTGAGGCTCCGTGAAGATTATTCATTATGGGAAAATCACCTCAAATTTATTTCCAAAAGGAAAGATAAGACCTCTCAAATAATGGCATCTGGAAGACAGAAATTTTCTTAGTAGTAAGCATTATAATGACTGACAATTGTATAGTACCTTATGATTTGCAGAGTTCTTTTTATACTTTATCTCATTAGACAACTAAGCAAAGCTAAGCTTTCATCAGAAAGTTATGTTGGATAAATAGTTCTCCAAAGAGGGAAAAAATATGTTGGTTTTAACCAATTTAGAAACAAAGAATCAGTCTTAGCTACTTAGGCATTAAGAGGGAGGTCATAGGTTGCCATATAATATATTTATTAACTGTCTAAAGATACACACTAATGATGATAGTTGCAAGAATAATATATGGATTGAGCCTATGCTGCATGTATGGTACTGGGCTATGTATTTATATGTATTAACTTGTTTAATCCTACAAATAAACCCTTGAAAAAGATATTATTCCCATATTATAGATGAGGAAACTGAGACATGCGTGTTTAATAACTTGCCAAGTTCAAAAAATTAGTAGTCAGAAGAGCTGGGCCTTGAACTCAGGAAGTCTGTCTCCAGAGCTCTCTCTCTTAATCACTAAGGACTCTTTCCAAAATGTACATTGTCTCGTATATAAACATTGCTTCATAAATAAAAATTATATATATATTTTATTATAAATCATTGTAAAATGATTTAAAAACAAAAAGTAAAGGGAAAAGAGGAACAGACACTATTGTGAATGCTAATCAGGACCCCTTAATAAAATCACGGAAGAACAAAGACCATGCAAAATAAAAAAATCTCCTTGAAGAATAGAAATTGAAATATTTCTAAATTTTTGGCTAATCTCTGCAAAAAGAGAAAGGAAGGTTAAGAAGGAAGAGACTAATTTATGATCCAAGAATAACCGAGTGTTATCATAATTATAAAAATATGTTTCTAGTCCTTCCTAAAAATATTTCCTGCTTTACTTGGAATAATCCCATTCCCATTCCCAAGCAAGAGAGAGAGTCTAGAGACAAACAGAACATTCTAAAATCATGGCTACCTCACTGAGGACCCCGCACTCTTGAAGCCATTCCCCACACTGGGTGTGAAAGGCATAAATAGGAAAGTGGCAACAGAATCTCTTTTCTAACTCTGTCCTCTTCGGGGTGAGGAACCTGGCACACAGATCTACCCAGCATTCCAGAATTCTCTTGTGACAGGAAGGGAACTCTTTCCATTGAAGTTTGAGGATGTTTGTAATTGGGATGAAAAATAATAAATCTCCATCATCTCTGATAAAGCATAAAAAGGAATGTTTAGGGTTGCGCTGCATTTTAGGATACATGGAAGAGACTCTTTTCCAATGTTGCCCTCAGGATTGGCCCCTAATCTGGAAGGCCACCTATTATTTCCTAAGCAAAAGAAAGGAAAAAGCATTTTGCTTTGTCTCATGACAAGATTAAATTCCTAAAGTGATATGAAAAATTATCTTTTTAAAAACTCCGGTACACATTGTGCTGGACTTTTTAAAACTTTAGTTTAGATAAAAGAAAAGACTCTAGAAGTGTTTAAGTTTGCGGAAACATTTTTTTTTTATCTCATTAAGGGAGCGTTATTGATGTGAGAGACAAGATCTTGTAATCATAGTAATGATTATAAAGAACTCTGTGCATGAATATTATAAGGTTTTTGCCGCATTTTTTTCTTGACTCCAATCAAATTCATACTATTAAAAATAAGCATGCAATACTTTTGACCTACTAATTCATTCTTCACTGAAATACTTAGAGCAGTGTTTTCTAAATTGCAATCTGCAACACAGGATAATGGCAGCAAGTTTGTGGGCCTCACCAAATACTAGTTAAGTGACAGAAAATAAGAATGAAATATAATAGACTAGATTAGAAATGTTAAGAGTGCACCAAACATGGTAAAAATGGTATTATTTCATTAAACTTTGTTTCAATTATTTACATGTGTATGTGTACAGGTGCAATATAAGATATTTGCTTTTGATAAGAGTACAAAAGAATTGTGAAAGCTACTGACATGGAGAGATTGTTGGACAACTACATCAACCCAGTCCAGATTGTTAAGCCTTTACTTACAAACCCAAAAATCCACTGTCAAGAATGACTCACTAAATTTTGATTTAGTCCTTATATAGCCCCTTAATGAATGTTTCACAGCAATGAAGATGAGTAAACCAGAGCTTTAAGCAACAATATAGATGAATCTTAGAGACAAAATATTGGCAGGAAAACTAAGGTGAAGAAAACTACATAGAATATGATACTGCTTCTATGAAATTCAAAAACAAATATTCTATGGCCTGATGATACATGCTTATGTGATAAAAGTATAAAAGCCACAGAATAGACAAACCTAAAATCCAGGAGCATGGTTACCTCTGGGTGCAGGGTGTTCTGGGAAAGTGGAGGAGACTGGAGGAGAGCAAAGAAGAAGTTTCTATGAAGTTAATATTTTAGTTCTTAAGGTGGGGGATGGGTTTCATTATGTTTTATACTTTCATATATCTTCCCATTTGTGTTACATTAAGTTTTTGCTGGTATCCAACAATGAAAAGTGAACTTGTTAAAACAGTTTTATAAGGAAATAGGGGCACCTGGGTGGCTCAGTCAGTTACGTGTCTGCCTTCAGCTCAGGTCATGACCTTGCCGTTTGCAGGTTCAAGCGCCTCATGGGGCTCTGTGCTGTCCACGCAGATCCCTCTTCAGATCCTCTGTCCCCACTCTCTGCTCCTCCCCAGCTCTTGCTCTCTCTCTCTCTCTCAAATATAAATAAATAAAAATTTATATAAAAAAGTAAAATAGTTTTGTAAAGAAATAAACCTACTTTTAAAATTTTGTCTTTGATAGAAGTCTGATAACTAACTTTATGCCTGAAACACACCACCTTTGCCAGTGATGGAGTGGCCAATAATATCCCAGACAACTAAGCTTATCTAAAAATAAGATTAGCTTTCAACCAGCTGCGTGGAAATGACAGAGTAAATGAAGATCACTTTCTCAAAATTGCAGGTTCCTCTCTGGGCTCCTGCATAATGTTCTTCTTTTCATTGCCTCAGTTTCTCCAGCTGCAGAGAAAACATTATGTGCAACTTTGGATTCCCGTTCCCTCCCTGCTCTAATCTTCAAAGAATAAGACCAAGCATCTCTGAGCAGTAGTTCACAAACTTGCTATGTGATGGACACACCATCAGAAGAGGCTTTTGAATGGCTGCCAAAACACCTAGCCTCAGTCCAGACGGCACAGTTCATTGCCTAGCTCGGCTCTCTTCCTGTAAAGGAGCACAGTGCTTCTTGAACGGGTGCAAGAGCGGCTGCTTGCTGTTTCCTGTCTTCAGAGAATTAAATTACATTAAAAAAAAATGTTAAGCACTCACTCAGCAGCAGACAGTAGTTCCTATATGCGACCTCACTTGCTCAATGTAAGTACACACAATCCCCAAATCAAACCGTCTGCGTTCCAAATTCACTGGAAAGTGGATTGTTTGGGATTTAAACTATCTTTTCTGAAGAAGCCCATGCTAGAGATGATGAAGTGAGTCTGTGTCCAGGTCTCTCTGGAGGAGAAAGTACTGATAGTTCCCCTGGTCCCTCTTGCCTCCAAGGCCTCAGGGGGAAAGGGTTTGGTGGGGAAGCCTGAGGGGCAGGGCTGTAGACCCGGTGGCGGACACATGCCGCAAAGGGGAGCTGTTACCTGCCGGGTTGGGGAGCGTCCCTCGGGGACCACTTTTCAGAGGCGCTCTATCCTGGGCAGCTGACAGTGAGGCGGGATAGTAGGAGAGGGCCTGTCAGTGTCAAGAGAGGCTCCCAAAAGGCAGTCAGGCCAGATGGGACTTCCAGTAAGTGCTAGAGGACCCATTTGTAAGTCCTGAAGAGAAAGTGCCCTTAGGACTGTCAGAAATTAAAAAGTATGTCCCAACATTTGTCTGCTAAACTGTCTAAGGCTCAGAGAGAAGGAAAACCTCTAGGCTGATGCAGGGTCCATGTCCTTTCTTCTTTTGTTCCTCCTTAATGAAAGGGCAATAATCCCAGGTGCCTAAACCACAACAACTCCATTTTTTTTAAGTTGACGTATTTATTTTGAGAGCGAGAGTTCAGGAGGGGCAGAGAGAGAGGGAGAAAGAGGAAATCTCAAGCAGGCTCAGCACTGTCACTGCAGAGCCCGATGAAAGACAAACTCATAGTGAAATCATGACCTGAGGCGAGATCAAGAGAAGGATGCTTAACCCACTGGGCCACTCAGGTGCCTCCACAATCACTCTATTCTTGGTGGTCAGTGAGCCCAAGGCCATAGCCTCAAGCCAAAGGCAAAAGGGAGCTTGGAAGTAGCAGAAGGTCATCCTAATAGGGAGACGTGATGGAGAACTCTGGTCACGATAAGGTTTTATACATGGGTTAAATTTGTTCATGGTCACTGGAATCAAATGATGTCTTTCAAATTAAGGAGTCCATCCAGTTGACAGGGCTGACAAAATCTGGCCACTGAGGAATGATGCCAGGAGCCCCTGGGCCGTTGTAGAAGCAGCTTCATCTGACAGCCTTTGCCAGTTCACTTCCGGTCTGAAAAGGTCCCGGTAAATTTACATCAACAACTGAATCAATGCTGATGAAACCATTTCCATATTTTCCTGTCACTATCCAAAGTAAAAATAGGTATGGCAGCTAATTTTCAAAATTGTGATTTTATGTATTTATTCTTTACCTCCAAAACGAATAAAACTCAAGAGCTCTGCACAAGTGTTATAAGACTACTTTGACCTTTTTCTCAAAGTGCTGTCTCTGAAGTTGGCCCGTTTTTGTTTCTCTAGCCTCTGTATCTGTTTCCTGAGATGCTAAGAGGACTTCATGTGCCCTTTGCCTTCCTGGCCTCTCAGCTCTTGTGATCATCATGGGATACAGAGAGAAACACCAGAAAGACCCAGAAGCTTCTCCACAGGCTTAGAGAGATGGGCCTCACAGCCCATCTAATGCTGGATCTGGTCCAGGCTGAGAGCGACGATTTTCTCTCTATGACTATTGGGGAGTGGATCATAGGAGCCCAGTTGCTCCACAAATGGCCATCCTTGGGATGCTTGTAAGCAGCCACAACGTGGTAGTAAGGCTAGTTAGTACAGCCACTCAGGTCAAGGTGGATGGTTACATGATCTCCATGGTAGCCATTTCAGAGGACAGCAGTGAGCTAAACCATGGTACAGCCGCCTGTGCGGAGCCTGGGTGCCTGTTGCAGCGCCTCCAAGCATCTTGCTGCTGGCACAGATCGGCCCGGAGGCCTCCACAGATAGGGTGGAGGATGGACCTCACCTATCCGCCATCCAAACCCTAGCAAAGATTGCCGTTTTGAAGTTCAAAGATTTGGGCGCACCTGGGTGGTTCAGTCAGTTAAGTGTCTGACTTCAGCTCAGGTCATGATCACATGGTTTGTGGGTTGAGCCCCACATTGGGATTTGTGCTCACAGCTCGGACCCTGAAGCCTGCTTCGGATTCTATGTGTCTCCCTCTCTTGTCCCTTTCTTTCTTTCTCTCTCATGCTCTCTCTCTCTCTCTTTCTCTCTCTTTCAAAAATAAATAAACATAAAAAAAATTAAAGTTCAAAGATTTTGATGATAAAGGGGAAGAAACACCAAAGATACAAGGTAGGTCTACTTCCATATAATCATACCAATTAGCAAAGAAACTAAGATTAGTGCCTAGACTTGTTGGACTTGAAGAAACCTATTTTCAAGAAAATAAACATTTTAACACAAATGCAGTCATATCTCCAGCCTTGGGACAAATCTTTAGGATACTGTTTTGAGCTACCAGCTGAGTCATTTTTTTCTTTCTCTCTCTTTCATATAATAATTATTAAGAATTCACATAGTGCTTGAAACAACATAAAGGAACGAATAGTAGTAACAAATGCTATAATCATTTTCCTAAATGGAAAAAGGATGGGTAAGAATTTTGCTGATGGTAATACTGTATATTAGACTATAAAATAATATGCTATTTACTCTTTTTTTTTGTCATTTATTCTTTTACCGACCCGAAACTCACAGATTATTTTTGCCTTTACTCTGTTTCCAAAGAAACCATGTCACATGAATATTGTTCAACAAAGTAATGTAAAGGGATGGGTGTGTAGGTGGATGGGTGTGTGGTTGTATAAGTGGGTGGACATGTGGTGGTCATATGACTGAATGGATGGGTGGAGACTGGATATGTGAGTGGATGAGTGAATGGTTAGACAGGAGGTCAGAGAGGTGAATGGTGGTGAGTGGATTGGGAGGTGAAAGAGGTTTGGGTGGCTGGTCTGCCGGCTACCTATAGCACTTGGGTACCTTGCTACATGATCCCATCATTAAGTGTTCAACAGCCAACCAAAAACATATCTAATATAAATCCAAACAATTGTTTGCTAGTAAAATTTAGTCTGGCTATAGGAGTCAAGTACATATTTTTATTGTACTTGTAAAGTGCACATCCTTCATTGTACATTGAAAGAGAATTCAAAAGACACATGTCTTTTTATTTCCTTCACCCCTTCCCACAATGGTGCAGGACTTGAAGTTTTCCCAAATTACAACTTAGATGAAACAAAGCAAAGCCACTGAAAAGGTAAAAGTCAATTAGGTAAATTCAGAGTGACTTTTTAAAATGATATTCACCATCTTTATAAAATGAGGGGATTCAGCTATAGTAATAGTTTCAAAAATTATAAACTACTGATGTCTATCTTCAAAATCAACAAACACCAGGCATCAAGGCAGCCAACCAACCATCTCAAAAAAAAAAAAAAAACCAAAAAAAAAAACCCCAATTATGTAAAAGGAGGGCACATGTATTTACTAGTTTCACTAGTAAAAGAAGTTTTAGGAAACCTATACCCTAATGTTCTTCTTGAAAATTCAAAATATATATAGTGTTCTAAGTTGTTTTGTTTGTTCTAAATGTTTATTTATTTATTTTGAGAGAAAGAGAGAGAGAGAGAGGGAGAGAGCAAGAGAGGGGCAAAGAGAGAGCCCAAGAAGGCTCCACAAACCATGAGATCATGACCTGAGCCGAAATCAAGCATCTGACATTTAACTGACTGAGCCACCCCAGGTGCCCCTATAAGTTAAGTTTTGTTTAATCCAATGTTTACCAAAGCTATTTCATCATGGATTATTATTTTTTTAACATTTTATTTATTTTTGAGAGACAGAGCATGAATGGGGGAGGGGCAAAGAAAGATGGAGGCACAGAATCTGAAGCAGGGCTTGAACCCCTGAACCATGAAATCATGACCTGAGCCAAAGTTGGACGCTTAACTGACTGAGCCACTCAGGCACCCCATGGATTCCTTTTTGTAAAGGAACCCCATTAACATTGCATGGAAATTGTAGAACACAATTTGGGCAATGCTAGGCTCAATGAACCTTAAAGTCCCCCCAAGTAAAGTATTCTATATATGTGTTAATTATATATACATATATCTGACTATGTGGGTGTACATGTTTATCCACATCCATGCCTTTATATTTCTACTTATCTAATAGAAAATAGCTTTGATTCTATTTGTGCATTTAGTGAAAACTAAAGGAAAATAGACTTGTTAGATTTGAGAGAAATGGTGAATGCAGTTTTAAGTTCTTGGTGAAGAGAAAGAATTTTGTGCAAATGAACTAGTTCAATCAAGAGGTTTACTAGGGAACGTTTATGTGGCGCTGGGATTTCCTTTTACTCTCCAAGGGCTTTTCCAAAATATACATTCTTCACTAATGAGAGCTAATTTTTTATGTGCTTTCCCCCACTTGTTCCTATTCAAATATTTTATTTTTGAACGAATGCTGTTTTGGGGCTTGTGAAAATTTCCATAGTCTTTTAGGAATGTTATTAAAGAATGTTAGTTTTTAGATGAAGTGTCCTTGGGTAAGTACAAATTGCTATGAAAGATTTGGACTTAATTTGATGCCATTGGAAGTGATCTGAAAATACACTTTCTCATGGTGGTGATTAGTTCCTTTAAACAATATTTTAAGCAGGAAGTTTTACTGAATTTGGCTTCGTGTTGTCTTAGTGCTTATCAAAAAGTACATGGATCTTACCACAACTCCCTTCCCCCCCAAAAGCACATGTGTCCAAGGTAGTGGCTTTTTTACCCCACAGACTAAACACTTGAGAATAGAAAGGGCTTTGTCGTCACAAATCTTACTTTATTCTGACCAGACTCAGGGATGAGCAGGAATAAGACTGAGATTCTGTTGGGCCAGAAGGAAGCCAGAGTGGTACATGAGATGATTTTAGGTGGTATTTAGACAGGTATTTATTTTAATAGTCATGAGATTATCTTTATATTAGAAAAAATAAAATCAGTATAGCAAATGTGCTAGGCATTATGGTTTAGGATGAGGTTAATTTTAAAAGGGAAGCCATTTGAAAAAGCAAATAACATTATAGATACATATGCAATAAAAATTATGATGTAGTAATGTAAAGGATTGCAATATGAGACATATGCCTCTAATCCAACCCTTTCGTTCTGCTGAGGAATATAAAGCCCTTTCTATGTAGTAAATTCATGGGAATTAGGGCCTAGAGTTTCTTACTTCTCAAGGTCCAGTTGATAGTGATAGTAATAGTCTCAAATGAACTATTTTAAGTGCACCTGAAATATCTTTGGGATGTAGAATTATCAATCATAGTCAATGTCTACTTCTTTAGAAATCAGACAACTGATTATGTTCATTCCGTTCATAATTTTCAGGATTCTACAAAGCATTTATAGTAGTGAGGAAATCTGTCTCCCAGAATAGGCTGGGTTTATCTTACTTGAGGTATGAACCAAGCTGTCATGAAGTTTGCCTCATCCTTGTTGCCACTTTTGTGAGCATTGGTTTTGCTTACCATTTTTGGATGGAAACATGAAGGAGTAATGATCCTGGCTCCAATTGCCTTATTTTATAAAACATATAGAAAGGCCTCTCTACACCATTTAACTTTTCAGTGCCTTGGTTTCCCTATCTGTGAAATTCCGTGAAATAACTGATCTCTAAGGTAATGTATGGTCCCATGAATAGTCCCCAAAGTCCCATGAATTTAGAACTACTAAAAAGACGAATGGTATATTAAATCCATGGAAACAGACTAGCTTCCAGGGACAAATATGTTTTCAGATAATAAAACTGGCATTTTTCCGTGCCTACCATGTTACAAGTCCAAAAAATTATCTTGCTTAATCTGCCCAGCACATGTGCCTGATTCCTATTCCACATATGCAGAAACTGAGGTCAAGAGGGGTGCAGTAACTTATTCAAGATCACACAGCTAGTAAGTATTTTGAGCCTTGGTCTCCTTTTCTCTAAAGTCCTATTTCTTTCCTCCACCACACCAAACTACCTTTCTGCGATCAGAACACTATTATTTTTAACTTTGAGCTATAGCTACTGAGGCAGGATTGCAGAAAAAATTTCTGTTTGGCCATTTGTCGACGTAGCTGGAAAAACATCCCAAACACGGTCTTGTTTAGAATAGTTTAGAATATTGAGAACACGTGTCATTTTGTAACTAATCCCTTAAATACATGGAATAATAGATTAATGACATGAAAGTTTATCAAACTCAATTTATATGCAAATCTAATGTTTAAAAAATCTCTGACACTGATTCAGAAGATAGAGAAAAACTAATATAAACATACTCTTGAGAGAAGAAAAATAGAAACCATATGATTATTATACATAAATAAAAAGATTTATTATAAATAAATAAACATTTATACACATAAAATGCTTTTCTGTGATTTCAGAATTCTATTAGATTTCATTTCAATGAAAATAGGAAACAAATATTGCCACTATCTGGAAGAGAATAAGTAATTGTTTAGAGAAAAAAGGAAATGTCTAAAATTATAACCATAATATTTATAAACAAAAAGATGCATTTTAGAGCAAAACACAATTTTGTGTATCATGTGTATATTTGTGTATATTTAGGAGGTGAGTCAAAAATCAAATTAAAAAAATTAAGTAAGCATCTATTTGTTGGAACAGCTTTCAAATGTAAACTAGATGCAGATTTGGCATTATCTTTTGAAATAATAATTTAGCTAAAAACAACTTACTTTGAGAACAAACAGTTTTGATCTGCCATGTGGTTTTGAGGTAGCAAGAAAGAGTTCTTTAGGACATAGAGAATCAGTTTTGGATAATGACATCGGCTTTGAAAACATTATTTAAGGAATAAGCCTTCATTTCTAGTTTTCAGGCTTACTTTTCACTCATATTCCAAACTCACTCAGAAATGAACAAAAAAAATTTAAAATTGAGCTAGCACATTAACATCTCCTAACAATAGTGGCTTTCTTATTTCAACTGGCAATCCTTTAAACAGCAATCTGTGAATGATCAGCATTTCAAATGAATTCATCAGTTCATACCCCTGCTATAATCGCCTGCTTCAGACAAGGTGCTCTGATGAACGAGTGCTCAGAGAGTAGAATAAGGGTAGTCATGATTTTCCCAGCAGCCATCAGTGTGAGTATGAATGAGATCACCTAAAACAATAATTTAATTTTCACTGGCTTCACCAACATGATGCACGTCCTCAATAGCTATGTAAAGCTTCTCCATCTTCAAACATTTCTGGAAACCACCTGTTAGTACCTCGTATTCTCACATGTAATCATGAACAGACTCCTGCTAGGCCATGCAGCCCTCTCATCAATGCCCAGAGACTCCCAGCATGATTCACCACTGTTCGTTCCACTAGGCCTGTCATGTTGGCTTTTCTAAGGTGCATGGCACTCCTCTGCCACTCCCCTGTTGGCACAGCCCACTGATTCCTTGGGCCTTGACAGTGGCAGAGCAGTATCTCAGATGTATGGGAGGGGAGGTTATGATTCACCC
The DNA here is from genome assembly GCF_003009895.1 of Hyaena hyaena. NCBI lineage: Eukaryota > Metazoa > Chordata > Mammalia > Carnivora > Hyaenidae > Hyaena > Hyaena hyaena. The sequence continues at coordinate 232,594 of NW_024081550.1, read as the reverse complement.
TGACTCCCTGTTCAATCCCAATGGATAAAGTACAGACTCCCTAGGAACTGACAGTTAATTGACAATCACTTATGAGTTTATTAGTGAACCAGACTATTAATGAACCGGGCAAGTGCCCAGTGTGTCTTGCAAACTTGGGTAAATTTTGGATTGGAGAATGCAATTTGGATCTAAAACCAATGTGTTTTAGCCCATCCCCATCCAAATGCAGACCTTGGGGCCAACTGGACGCTAGGGTGGGTTGGGAAGGTGAGCGAGAAATGGATGTTTGGAGCAAACTCAGCACCCAGGCAGATGCTTGGAAGATCACAGGCTTGCCTCATCAACCCAGTTACTGGCTGACCAGAGAGTAGAAGGGGAAGGGTACGAGGCTGATTCTCTCCCTTTGTGCCTTCTCATATAGAAACAAAGCGAGGCAGAGACGCTGAGTGTCCACTGCTCTCATGCAGGGTCCTACAAGAGATCTCTGTGCAGGAGAGTCACTTTCAACATGTGGGCATCCTCCCTGAAATGAGCTCATGTTCCTCCTTTGTGGGAAGCAGGTGTGGGGATGAGAGAGAAGTTAGAAGCTTACTTTCAAAGACCACAGTCCCATTAGAAGGAGAATAAAGTTCCTTCTCTGCAAACATGAAGATAGGAGATTAAACTTCTTCCCTTAAGACAATATAGTAGAATATGATAAGATGCTGCTGGGGAAGGGGCAGAGGCAGAATTGCTGACCCTACTTTGTGTTACACTCTGTTTGAGGGATCCCAGAGTATTGAAAACCAGAACCCCAAATACTGAAGAGCTTATTAAGAGAGTCCTTCCAACTTTGGCTGATCGTCCTGCAGACAAGGTGATCTGATGAACTCCTTGGGTCTAATGGGGACAGAGGAGACAAATCCAAATGACAGACCTGCTTGGGCACAGAATTCTCTTTCCTTCCAAAATAAGGAAAAATGTGCCATTGGGTTGGTCTGTCAAGCTTGGCTATTTTCTCTTAAAATTAATTCTCTTCCAGAAGATATCACAGTCCCCTAACCTGGAGCAGACTCAAGAATTTGCCAAGACCCACATGTGTCTAATCCCAGCAGTAGTTTTGTCACCAGGACTCTCTGCTTCACTCAACACCCAAAGGCCAAAGGGGGTCTGTCTTGTAAGTTAACCAGACACTGCCAATCATGCCTACCCTCCAGCAGGGAACCGGGCCCAGGACTAAGCTGTCATTCTCCACTCTCAGCATAAGTCATCATCTAATTTTACAAGCAGCTATACACTTGGAAGCTGGTCAGCTTACATAGAATGGAGCATTGAAGCACTTAAAACATGAAACTAATGAAGGTGATAATAAACAGGAGTTCAAGAATTCATTTAAATGGAAGGGTCTGTGAAAACATTTATTCATTCTTTATTTTACTCAGCATTTGTGAAGTATAATTGTAGGCACCAAACACAGTTTATGGGGGAAAAAAAAAAGGTTTATTCCCTGTGCTTATAGGAGCTCACAGTCCAGGCATAAAGGCAGATATGTAAAGACGCAAATGTCATCTGTCATAAATCCTTTTCCACAAAAAGGTGGACATAACAAATTTTATAAAAATGCAAAATGATACACACTATAATAACAGACACGAAATGCTGTGAGGTACAGAGGGGGGATCAAGTCATTTGTAATATAACATTAGGTAGTCTCTAAATTGGAAAGATTTGGGAACATATTAAAGATGATAAGTACCTTGGCTTAATTTTTTGATAAATGACTGTTCCTAAGCCTAGATTTCTACTGTGGTATTTGTTTAATGTGCTTATTTTTTGGTTTATTTATGGCATATTCATGGCAGCCATGGTTAGTAATGACCTCTAGCTTATGAAAATAGATCATTTATAAAGTAAACACACTTACTGGGAAACCATTGGGGACATCTCAGTCCTGTGGAAAAACACAGTTATGTGTTTACTGATAATTTACTGATAAATTTCCTGCTTCTGTAGTCAACTTGCCATGTGAAAGCATCATTCAAGCACTATTTTGGAAAATCAAACAAAAGTCCTTCTCCAAAAAGAAAGGACTGAGTTCAGGTTTTAAAATTTTTGTTTGTTTGTTTTTTGCTTTTGTTCAGTTTATCTGAGATAAAAAATTAAAGGATTTAAAAACATTTATTTTAGGGGCGCCTCAGTGACTCAGTTAGTTGAGTGTCTTTGCTTAACTTCGCCTCAGGTCACGATCTTGTGGTTCGTGGGTTTGAGCCCTGCATCTGGCTCTGTGCTGACAGCTAGCTCAGAGCCCGGAGCCTGCTTTGGATTCTGTGTCTCCCTCTCTCTGCCCCTCCCCTACTCATGCTTTGTCTCTCTGTCTCTCTCAGAAATAAATAAAACATTTAAAAAAAGAATTGTAAAAAAACATTTCTTTTAATGTAGAATTTTAAAATCAGGGGTGCCTGGTTATCTCAGTCAGTTACGCATCTGAGTCTTGGTTTCTGCTCAGGTCATGATCTCATGGTTCGTAGGTTCGACCCCTGCATCTAGCTGTGCACTGACAGCATTGAGCCTACTTGGGATCCTCTCTCCCTCTCTCTCTGCTCTTGCCTCGCTTGGTCTCTCTCTCTCTCTCTCTCTCTCTCTCTCTCTCTCTCAAAATAAATAAATAAATAAACATAAAAAATCACTTAGAAGTCAACATAGTTCATTTGATTTATATTATCTCTCTGGGCTAGTAGGACACATTTCTAAAACCATTCATAGAGACAGCTCCTGAATATCAATAGATTGAAGGATTTTGGAATATACTCTACTGGGTCCACTATGTTTCTTCTATTTTTACACTGGTTTCCTTTGCTTTCTTTATTGCATCTCAATTTCCAAAGCAGTCTCTTATTTTCCACCTTGCTGCCTCGTGCCTTAGTCTTCTCAGTGATACGTATGAATGCCGTGCAACCCTTTGAGTAAATGATTGTGCATGTTCATCTTGAATAGCCCAGTACAGACTTCTCCTTACAGATTATATTCAAGTATGGAACAGGTATATTTGATATAACATAGAAATTAATACAGCATAGAGTCATTAAATCTCATACTTCTGGGAGCTCATGCTGTTTAATATAATCGGTAATCACATATGGTGGACATCTCTTATTTCTTCTACTAATAGCACCCGGGTTTTTCCTTGGAGACTCACCCATTGCTAACTCAGTTCATATGACCAGGGAGTCAAGAGAATGTTACATCACAGGACCATGGTGCTTGCATCAGAAGTGAACATCTGACTCAAAAAGGGTCAGTCAGAGCCAGCACTAGGACTTTTGCAAGAACTAATGGGGTGGAGTTTCTGTTTTGGTGGGAGTAAGCTTGGAGCTCTTGGAGCCAGTCTAAGAGTGACACTGTCACAAAGAAGGCAAAGCTGAGAGATGGAGAGAGAGAGAGAAAGTGACCCTGGTCCTGAGCTCCTAGATCTAGCTGGCCCTAAGTCTAGTAGAACCTCATACATTTCAGAAAAATAAATCAACAAATTATGAAATTTATTGTAGCATATTGTCCTTCTTTAAGTTCATATTTATCACATGAATTCTTATTGTGTTTTATCTGTTCCTCCACTAAATTGTCAATGGCTGAAGATGAGAATTCCCAATTACATGGGAAGTAACAGATGCTCAATAAATATTTCTTCAAACAAACAATTCAGAATCTATCCTTAAAACAAAATCACACAGCTAGGGGCTCCTGGGTGGCTCAGTTTGTTAAGCGTCTGACTTTGGTGCAGGTCGTGATCTCATGGTTCGTGAGTTTGAGCCCCACACTGAGTTCTCTGCTGTCAGCACGGAGCCTGCTCTTCTGTCCCTCTCTCCCTGCCCCTCCCCCACGTGTTCTCTCCCTCTCTCTCTCTCAAAAATAAACATTTTGAAAAATCACACAACTAGATGTTTAGCAACATTGATAATCTCTGTTGATATGTATATATATTTTAATGTTTGTGCTTTATATATGTTAACATCTCTATTTTTTATTTTTTTAAATATTTTTTTAAAATTTTATTTCTAGGAGAGAGAGAGAGAGACAGCGTGAGCAGGGGAGGGTCAGAGAGAGAGGGAGATACAACTCTGAAACAGGCTCCAGGTTCTGAGCTGGCAGTCAGCACAGAGCCCGACGCGGGGCTCGAACCCACGAACCGCGAGATCATGACCTAAGTGAAAGTCGCACGCTTAACCGATTAAGCCACCCAGGCACCCCCTCTTTCTTTTTATAAAGGCTAGATTTTATAAACAAATTATGTTTCCATATTTCTGGACAAGAAATGGGATAGTACTCAGTTTAAAAATAATTGGGCAATAACTTGCATCATATTCTGCTTATGCCATTGCAAAAACAGATTTCTGGAAAGAAATGACACTTTCTTTATAATTAAAGTTACTATTATTATAAGCACAGACTGGACTCCTACCACAATCTAGTTCCTACCATGCCTAATCTAGTGAATTAATTGAAAGTTATGCACTATGTGATAATCCTGATAGAGAGTTTCACTTTGCTCTCCTTAACTCTATTGGAATGGTCATGCCACACGACTAGAAATCATCTGTTATTTAACTAAATATGTATTTAACAATTTGGGATTTCCCCTATGTCTGACTCCTAAAAAGTCTACAAATGGAAGACTAGAAATACTGCTACCTGTCTCTGCTTGAATTGCTACTCTTTATCCATGGATTTCTGGATAAATAAGAATTAATAACCAAGAAAGATCAAGGACTCACAGCACATATAATTTGTCATTCAAGACAAGCAACGTTTAGAGTGGCAGGAAAAGGTAGAGGCTAATCACAAAACATTATTGGAGTGAAGGAGTGTATAATTAACCTACATTTTAGTTCCTGAATCATGAAAGAGTTAGGTCTGAAAGGAACAAGCCACACCAAAATGAACGAACCAATATCATACCATCCTTCTCCAGGATACCCAGTATCTTTCCTCTCCTTCAGGTCCCCCTGCCCTCAACCAACATCAGCTTTCAATGGACAAGAGATCATAGGGGTGGCATTATTGGAAGTCTCTTTCAAGCTAGCTGCCTCTGGCTTTTCTTTCTCTAACCTGGACCTCTACTTTAACTCACACATAACTGAAAGTTCAATGTCTATGGCTTCTTGCCAGCAGAGTTCACCTTCAAGATTCTTAGCTTCGTTTTATTTATTTATTTATTTATTTATTTATTTATTTATTTATTTTTTGCATTTTAGACTGGAAGATACCTTCAGATTAAAAGTAAGGGGCTGGAAACAATACAGAATCCAAGTTGTCCTGCACAGTCGTTTCAAATACACTTCTCTGTAGTCTGGGTCTTTACCCATTACCCGGAGGCTTCTACTACTTCCTTCCAGATTTTGGCTCTTGTGAAAAGTTGTCATGAGCTCTTGCTTTCCCCACGAAGGAGATGGGCCAAGGCTCTGTATTAGGAGTGGCTGAAACTTCTTCCTGGGAAAAGGTTTGATGGGGGAGAGGTCAGTTAGTCTGTTACAGTTGGTGAACCACTCGAGTAACCTGAGAACTAATTGAGGGGGCCACATGGAGGTCTCTGTGGGGTGTTCTTCCCCTTACACTGCAGATGGAGGAAGGTATACGTGTATATATACATACGCATATAGGCACATACATATATCCATATATATTCACTCTGCTCCGACTTCCTCTTAAGTTTGCCGATCCCATCTAAAAACTTCTTTTAATCAAAATAATTGAATTTTAGCTTATTCCTCAAGAGAAAGAAAAGGATACTGAAGAGAAAAATGATGGTAACCCAGGTATATCACAAAGCAAGAACTTTTCCAGTTTTTATTTGAAATTGTATCATCTTTCTGAAACCATTCTGAATATAATTGAAATTATCAATATTTATACTTTGAACCTTAATTTCTGGATTCCAGCCTGTATATAAATCTTTGGTGTGTGGCAAGGAGGATAACTTTGACAATTTGACTTTTAAGCTTGCCTGTTCTGAGGTAAAGGATTATCTAATCCAAAATAGCTTTCCCAGAAATTTTGAACTTAATGCTGATCATCATTCTGTTATTATTACTGTTCCTCATACGTATATAACTCTCCATTATTATTGTGGCTGGAAAAAACAAGTGTTTCTATTTTGTGTTTGTCATTGTTTTTCTCACACATATATGCTAACTGGCGGTGTTTCGTAGTTTGGGGCTTAGAAAATTAAAAGTTCTAATTTTGACCATTTGGACTAAACATTACATGAAGCACTGCATATGAAAAAAAAAATAAATTAAAAAAATAAAAAAAAAATAAAAGTAAGGGGCTGGAGAAATATATATCATGCTACTGGAACTTAGCGTCATTTTAGAAAACACTCTTTTTATCCTGCTTCTACAAATCTAAACCAAAATGTGAAACTCAAAGCATTCTTTATTTTTTGACTGCATTTATTCTTCCCAGTTTAGTAGGAAGTTGAGTTTTGTGAGATTTTGTGGTCTGACATTTAGCATGCTTTGTTATTTTGTGGTAAGCAGTTATACAGCGATTCTCCATGTTTGATTTTTGAATTCTAATTACTAAGATTTTCACTTCAGAAGGCAAGACAAGCTTACTCTTTCCTTTGAAAGCTCCTGCTTCACATGCCCAACATTAATTTTTATGAATATAATTTTTTTGGGTAAAATCCTGTTTGTTTAGTCCTTCTTAATCCTCTGGATTTAGAATAAGCCCTGCAAATTTATCACTAGTGGGTTATGCCAATTCTTTACCAAGAGGTTCCTGTGTCATTCTCTTGCAATGGCATGCAGACTCTTCTTTTTTTAATGATAGCATTATAATTTAAAAAATAAATACAGTTTATAACAACTATTTTTATTGAAATATTGTACGATGCAATGTTGGTCTCAATGATCCTGGCAAAAGTAACTTTTAAAATATTTTGTGCTCTTGCCTCTATGAACAGGAAATAAATGTAGACATATACATTGTACTCCTGAGTATTGCTGAGTATCCTCACATGCTCTGCAGTTTCCAGGGATCTGTCAGTTTGGATGCTTTAAATACAATCTACCTCTCCTTTCACTGTTCTGTCAACACTTAAATGACTTGTTACAGGGTGATATGAAGTGCTATAGAAGTCCTTGAACTTCATTCAGATATTTTGAACAGCATTCACTTGCTTTTTTATGTGACTTTTATCTTTATCTGCAGAAAGTGTGTACACTTATTTTTTAAAAAATTAGAAAGACACACAAATAAAAAAAACCTCCACCTGCAATCCCACCACCCTCTCTCCACATTATAATGTTTATATATCTAGCTCTTCTGCATTTTAAAATTTGTCTTTTCACCTGAAACTAAATTGTGGACAACTTTCAAAATGCAATATTTTTTTGGATAGATTTGTGCCTCTAGAATCTTCCCTTTGGCCAATTTAAGCTGAACCTTGAAGTGATTCCTCACGGCCTAAGTAGGCATGTCTAGATTTTTTTGGAGTAAGACTCTCTTGTTTTCTGCTGACTTATCAAGATCTGTCTTCCTACATATCATGGACAAAATAATTTCAAAGCTGCTCTTTGAATTTATGAGTCATTTTATAATACTGTTTCCCCAACTCAGGCTTTACCTGGATCAATAAGATTTTCCAAAGTCATTGATTCAACCAAAAGAAATCACCAGACAGTTTTACCATGGAACTCTGTCACATACCCGTAATGGTATTCTGGTTCTATGAATGACTCAATTCTGTAATAATACTTGTGCCTGGCACAGGGTAAGCCAGCAATAAATCCTGAGTGATAAACAAAGTAAAACAAGTTACATAAGAAATTCTAAATCTACAGTGTCAATAGTGGTACCAAAGCCCCTCAGGCTATTGACTGTTTTTAAATTTAAATGATGTGAGATACTAATGAAAAATTATTCAATGAGGTAACAATTTTATAAAATAACCTAAATTTGATACTGTTATTAAAAATAAACATTTTTAAGATTTAATTTTTTTTAATGTTTTACTTATTTTTGAGAGAGAGATAGAGGCAGCGTGAGCAGGGGAGGGTCAGAGAAGAGAGGGAGAGACAGAATCTGAAGACAGTCTCCAGGTTCTGAGCTAGCTGTCAGCATAGAGCCTGACGCGGGGTTTGAACCCATGAACAGTGAGATCATGATCTGAGCTGAAATCGGACACTTAACCGACTGAGCCACTCAGGCGCCCCACATTTTTAAGATTTAATATGTAGCTGGCATTAAACACATATGAGACTTTACATGTACTCTCTTACATATGTGTTTCAGAACAACTCTATGTGGCAGGTGTTTTAAATCCCATTTTACAGATGAGTTAGCAGGCACAGAGGTAAAGTAGGCTCCCTTACATCACACAGGTGGCAAATGGCAGAGGAAGTTAAATCAAGTTTCATGTGACTCAGACACCCTTTGCATGTGGGCGTCATCCTCATCCTTACAATGCATATGGCCTTCCACAGATGTTGGAATGTCACTACAGAGACCACTTCATTTTCATTACACTAAACTTTCTGAACCTAGCAAAACAGAAAAGTCAGAAACTCTAATGTGACTTACATTTGAGTCCCACCATTGGCCTGTCCAGGGATGTCCTTCTTCAAGGTAAAAGGGATACCTCTCAGATTACGAATTCCAGAATGCAAATGGACTGATATTCAGATTTACCTGTGATTACTTGAAAACAGACTCCAATTGCCTTCTCCTTCCTTAAAGAGGATCCCTTCCCTGGCTCCGAACACATTGTCAATGAGGTGGTGTCAAAGTGACGTGAAATGAATTACTAGAACTGTATTAAAGCTAACACATATATAACTAGTTTTTAAAAGTAAAGAAAATCATGATTCAAGAGAAAATGAGCAAATTGACATAGCATGTATTATCCAACCTAGAAAATATTATGGCAGTGATAAAACCACTGCAGCATTAAAGAAACAATGTTTCTAAGGCTGTCTGATGAGTCATTGAAACAGAAGTCCAACTGGCTCTAACATTTTAGAAGATATTTTTTTCTAAGATATTGCTAACAAGCTTATATGACTCATTCCACACCACAGATAAACTATAAAGAGCAACCTGACTCTAAGAATAACTTCTAATATCTAGGAAGATTAACTGTGGTTCTGTTTGCTCACTAACTCCAGAGTTATTCCATCCACTAGTGGATACAGTATTTCTCTCAATTCTTCTTCTTCTTCCTCCTCCTCCTCCTCCTCTTCTCCTTCTCCTTCTCCTCCTCTTCTCCTTCTCCTTCTCCTTCTCCTTCTCCTTCTCCTTCTCCTTCTCCTTCTCCTTCTCCTTCTCCTTCTCCTTCTTCTTCTTCTTCTTCTTCTTCTTCTTCTCCTTCTCCTTCTCCTTCTCCTTCTTCTTCTTCTTCTTCTTCTTCTTCTTCTCCTTCTCCTTCTCCTTCTCCTTCTCCTCCTCCTCCTCCTTCTTCTTGTTTCTTCTTCTTCTTCTTCTTCTTCTTCTTCTTCTTCTTCTTCNTCTTCTTCTCCTTCTCCTCCTTCTCCTTCTCCTCCTTCTCCTTCTCCTCCACCTCCTCCTCCTCCTCCTGTTCCTCCTCCTCCTCCTCCCCCTCCTCCTCTTTATTCCCTCTCCCCTCTTCCCCCCTCCTCCCTCCTCCACCTCCTTCTTTTATGGACAATATGAACTGACCACAAATTATAGCTGTTAGCATCGCTGTAGTTGCCAAAATTTCAAAGAGGGTCTTTGGCACCTTCTCTCGGGGACCTCTCAGGCAAGTTGAGAATGGAAACATGTGAGCAGACAATCGAGATACTGTGACAAGGCCATGACAGGCCATAGTTGCTCAGGGCTCCATGGATGCACAGTGAAGGGGAACACGGACAGAGCGGTGATAAGAAAGCACTTCTTTTGAGAAATTTCAGGTAGGACGTGTGTGATCCAGGTAAAGAAAGCGATGAGGATGCTCAGGCTGAGAAGGTATCCAGATAAAGGCACAGAGGGATGACAAAGCAACCTGGAGAAATTGGAAACAGTTAAGTATGGGTAACGTGTTAAGATGCAGAGAGTGATTGTTGGGATGGGAGGTCAGTTTCTAATTTACTCAAGTAGTCTGTACCTTTGGCTGCTCACTAGGTGATGAATTAGCCTCTTTTGAATAAACATTAATAGAGCTTTGCTGTTTTGCTCAGGTGTTCCTTCCTGCATCTCAGTGTGGAGTGTGTTTTGCGTGTACTTGAATATTCCTTCCCACTAAGTGGTTAGCTCTGGTTCCGAGGATGGGCCGTATGCATCGAAGAGTGTTTCAGACTGAGGTTCATCCTCAAAGTTACGGGCAGTGCAAAAGCTGTGCCCTTAGAGGAGCACAATATCCACAAAGTTGAGATCAGTTAGGAAGTGTCCTTCAAGTCAACTGCTGAGTCAAAGGAAAGGAATGTAGAATGTGTTTCAAGCATACAGAGAGCACAAAACACCATTAAAAAAAGGATGTTTTATTAATAATAAAAAGAGAGGAATGACTGTTGGCTCTAAAAGAAAAATAAACAGGAACTGGCATGAGAAGCACTTGTAAAGCAATGGAAGTGGGAAGCCTCAGACCACATGTGGCTGAAAGCAGGCAGATCTCCATAAAATGCAGTATTTGGAGGCTTTGTCAAGAATCAGTGAGAATGAGGACAGTATGATAGATGGTTTTAACTAGATAGAAAGGCCAATCCAACTAATCCTTATGAGGAATGGGTGGGATATAAATAATAAATAAGCAAATTGAGTTGATAGCACAACAGAAAATAAACAAGTGGATTGAAACCAAGGTAAGGTAGCTCATGAGCTCTTGAGGAGGGAAAAATATTATGACTAAAAAGATATTTGAGAGAAGCAGTGTCTGGCAATAATTGCTCTCTCTTTACAGAATGGAGATACTGGATCCAAAACATACAAGGCACTGATGGTCTCCTTTTAATGGCCTTGTTTTGATCTGACCAATTCCATATCAAAAACTTAGGAGACAGACTAAATAGATCAAGGTTTTGGTTCCAACCTTGATTTTCTCCATGGTACTATTTATTTTTCCTTTCCACTCTGACAACCTAGATCTTTTTGTTTTTTTAACTTCTTTTTGTATGTTATCTGGGGCAAGTCACATCATCTCCTTGGGTATCGGATTCTTCCACTGTTAACAAGTAACAGTCCAGATTATCACTGAGGGTGCCTTTCAAATTCAGAATTCTATGAAATTTCATAGGATTAATAAAGTAGAATCTTATATAACTTTCCCATGAATAAGAAAACTCCTGTTGGTTTTAACTAAGTAAGAAGAGGAGACCTAGAAGGCTTGAAGAGCACTCTCCAAGAGAGGAGTCTAGTATTAGTTAAAAATTTTTTTTTCATGGGGCACCTGAGTGGCTCAGTTGGCTGAGCATCTGGTTTCAGCTTAGATCATGATTTCATGGTTCACGAGTCCGAGCACCGCATTGGACTGTGTGCTGATAGCTCAGAGTCTGGAACCTGCTTCGGATTCTGTGCCACCCTCTCTGCTTGCCTCTCCCCCACTTGTGCTCTCTCTGTCTCTCAAAAATAAATAAACGTTAAAAAAAGTTAAAAAGCTTTTTTTCATATTTTAACATCTCTGAAGCAGGAGTGTTTCATATAACCAATGGCATTTTACAATCACAACTGACAGCATATTTTCTTTCTTAGCAGTTCATAAGATTATGGTGTTTTATACAATGGAATTTTCCTTTAACTATCAAATCTGGTTAAGGTCAGAATATATATAAGCAGATCTTTCAAAGATCTAATGCAAAAGTATTTAGATGAATCAGGAACACAAGTGGAAAGGGGACAAAGAGTCTCCAAAGTGATAGACGATTATTATCTCAGAAAATCCTCCTGGATTGTAAGACAGTTCCTTCACATCTTCTACTGTAGGTCACTCTTAACTCTGATTATTCTAAATAAGGCTCAGGGTTTTGTTGGTTGATGCTTTTACTGGATTAATATTATTATATTTATCATCATTATTATTAATCTAGACAAGTGTTTTTTAAACTATGGCCTGCAACCTATTTGTGGATTACATAGTCAATAAGGTAGGTTGCCATACTCTTTTAACAAATAAAGCAGGGGCACCTGGGTGGCTCAGTCGGTTAAGCATCCAAGTTTGCTCAGGTCATGATCTCATGGTTCGTCGGTTCGAGACCCGCCATCGAGCTCTGTGCTGACAGCTCGGAGCCTGGAGCCTGCTTTGGAGTCTTTGTCTCCCTCTGTCTCTGCCCCTCCCCCACTTGTGTCTGTCTCTCTCTGTCTCAAAAATAAATAAACATTAAAAAAAACAAATAAAGCAGCATAGACTAAAATAGAGGCTCATAGTATATCCCATATTTTGAGTATATAGTATCCTGAGACTTTTTTTCAGATGTATTTACTTATAATCATACATACATGTATTCACATATGTGATTACTAGTTCTTAGTTTGAAATGTATTTCTATTGCAGATTGTGGTCAGAAAAGACCTAAAAATGCTATTGTAGAGCCAGACTTAGAGGTGGTCACAGTTGTTGTACACAGCTTGCAGTGTGAACAGCCAACAGAGAGATGCTGAATTCGAGCAGTGTTTTTGGCCCTCATGAGCAGCATATCCATACTCCCACCAATCACATACTTGCCAAAATAAAATGGTACTTTGGATGGGCTTGAAGTAGCCACTCATAAATAAATCTTTGGTAAATCCATGCTCCTTACAAGCCATCCTTATTACCAGCCTTGTTCAAGAGCTTTTCTGCTTGATGGCTCCCTCTGTTTATTTAACTGGTACAATTATAGGTATTTATGACAAAAAAGTATCCCAACTGACCTTTGACAGTTGGTGACAACATTTATTTCTCCTATAAGGAAATGCCTAAGGGAGACTTTGCCTTGGAATTTTGACTTATACACTTAATACCTCTTAGGCAGTACCTCCACATAAGGAAGGTATTATTTGAGGAAGTGGATACTGTTAAAGACCTTTCCTTCCAGATTACTCAGAACCATAAATAGCCAGGACCCCCTTCCAGGCATATAGATTCACTCGGTGTTTCCTATATTGCCTGGAGTTTCTGCTCTCACTTCCATTACAAGCATCCTTCCTGTACATCATAGCAGGGGGTTCCTACAAAAGAGGAAATGAAACCAGCATCTGCAATAATGAAAGTGAGAAAGTATTGATTTTTTTTCTCCTAGAATCTCTACTGGTAGTTGAGTCAGCATCTTCCCTAAAGAATATTCTTAGTTTAGCTGTTCAGATGGACAGACATTCTAATGCAGGCTCTCTGTGGGAGATCCAGGAGATCTCAGATCTTAGATCTCCTCCTGCAACCATTTCATTTTACATATAAGGAAACTGAGGCCTAGACAAGCCAGTGGCTAGCCCACAGTCAGAAAGCGTGTTACTAGTAGACCTCACATGGCTAAATTGTCCAGCAAATTAGTTAGGTTACTTTCACTTACTATATTTAGACTGCTTCTCCAGGATACCTTAAATCTTTGGGAGAGGCCTAATACCTGGCTTATGCATTTTAAATTTATTATTGAGTCTCCAATGGGAAGCTTCTCCTTTTCTAGAAATTCATGCTAGACAGTTAAAATTAATAAATCTAATACATTTGATGTCATATAATCTGATTTTAAATTCCTTGCTATTTTTTTTTCATGTACTTGAGAAGCAGAGAAATAAAAGCTGTGCTTTCCTTCACAAGATATCTCTGAGGAAGATCAGTAGTGAGCAGATTTCCCTGTGGCGTATACATCTATAATAGCAATTTTCTTTGTCCATTGGGATGCTGTGAAGTAATATTATCTTCCCTTTTCAATGAATATAAAAACAATCTACCTGGTTTGAATATAAGGATTGAGTTGCCGCTACTTCAAAAGAAGCCAAAGAAATTTATTTATAAGTTGGGGAATATATGGGGCACCCGGGTGGCTTAGTCGGTTAAGCGTCCGACTTTCGCTCAGGTCATGATCTCGCTGTTAGTGGGTTCAAGCCCCGCGTCGGGCTCTGTGCTGACTGCCAGCTCAGAGCCTGGAGCCTGTTTCAGAGTCTGTCACTCCCTCTCTCTCTGACCCTCCCCTGCTCATGCTGTCTCTCTCTCTCCTAGAAATAAATAAATAATTAAAAAAAAAATAAGTTGGGGAATATGGAAGATTCAGAAAAAGAGTGCCCTTTAAAAATGATTGCAAGTTGACCCTTGAATGACACTTGTTTGAGCTGCAGGGGTCCTCTTATATGCAGATTTTTTCCAATAGAGAACAGAACTGTAAATGTATTTTCTCTTCCTTATTCTTTTCTTTCTTTCTTTCTCTTTTTTTTTTTTTTTTACATTTTTTAATGTTTATTTCTTTTTGAGAGAGAGAGACAGACAGAGAGACAGAGTACAGGAGGGGGAGGGACAGAGAGAGAGGGAGACACAGAATCCAACCAAGGCTCTAGGTTCTGAGCTGTCAGCACAGAGCCCGATGCAGAGCTCAAACTCAGGAACCCTGAGATCATGACCTGAGCTGAAGTCAGACACCTAACTGACTGAGTCACCCAGGTGCCCCCCCTTATGATTTTCTTAATAACATTTGCTTTTCTCTAGCTCACTTTATTGTAAGAATACAGTATGTGATACATATATCATACAAAATGTGTGTTAATAGACTGCTTATATTATTGTTAAGGTTTCTGGTCAACAGTAGGCAGACAGTTGTAAAAAACAGTAGTGTTGGGCAATCAAAAGTTATACACAAATTTTTGACTGTTCAGGGGACCTGCAGCCCTTACTCCTGAGTTGTTTAGGAGTCCACTGTATTTCGAATGAGAAAACGAATACAGAGTTTAAAGTAAGTAGGATGAGCAAGAGAGAAAGAACTTTCTGACATCTGAGTAAGCAAAACAACCTCAGATGTCTTTGATTAGTGTGTTTTCACAGAGTTTGCTGTCAGGAACATTTCCGTCTAAATTAATTCTGTTTTTTAGTTCATATCTTTGCAAAATACATTTTGCTAGAAAAATGACTTGTTTTTAGTAGTATGGTTAAAACTAACTGACAAAATGAAATATTAAGGAAAACTTTAACAACCATCTGATAAAAGAACAATTATATTCCAAATACCAAAATTTTAAAAATGCCAAAATTAGATAAATTCATAAAATAAGTGAAAAAATATGAATATACCAGTGTGTACAATGGTCAATAGATATGCACATTGAAGGGCATCCATTCAATGCATTATATAATAATTGAACTGTTAAAAGAGATTATCTAGCAAGGCAAAGTAAATATTTATGCTACATCAAGCAGAGAGGTGACAAACTTGCATATACAAAATGACTAAAGTTATATAATTCCTCCATCTTATCACTCTGTGTAGAAAAAAAGTTATTTAAATGGTAGTTCCTGAAAGATTTTAACCTTTTTTAAAATTTTTACTGATTTTTTTTCACATTTTTATTTAAATTCTAGTCAGTTACTATGAAGTGCAATATTGGTTTCCGAGTAGAATTCAGTGATTCATCACTTACATACAACACCCAGTTCTCATCCCAACACGTAGTACCATCACACATCCAGTATATCCCCCACCCACTTCCCTCTGCCAACCCTCAGTTTGTTCTCTATCATTATACTCTATCATTATATAGAATGTGTATATATATACCACATCTTCTTTATCCATTCATCAGTCAATGGACATTTGGGCTCTCTCCATAGCTTGGATATTGTTGATAGTGCTGCTATAAACATCAGGGTGCATATACCCCTCCATATCTGTAATTTTGCATGAGAGATTTAAATATTAATAGCAGGTATCTTTGGCAATATATTTTAAATGTTTTAAATATTCTATTCATTTTTAAGAGAGAGACACACGGAACTCGAAGCAGGCTCCAGGCTCTGAGCTGTCAGCACAGAGCCTGATGTGGGGTTCAAACCCATGAACTGTGAGATCATGACCTGAGCTGAAGTCAGATGCTCAACTGGCTGAGCCATCCTGGCACCCCATTAATATTTTTGAGATACTTGTTTCCTTTTTGAAATTTCATAAAATAACCATGAATTTGCATTTTGAGAGTAAAAAATAAATGCGTTTTCCTTTGGCAGGGGGAATCTGCCCTCCCTTTCCATAAATATGGTTTTTACTGTCAAGTTTGTGTTTAGTAAAGCTTTAACAATTGCCTAGGATTTCCTCAATTCATGTTCAAAGTACTTCATTTTTCCTGAATTCAACTGGCAGTCTCTGTTAACAAGATCATAGATGAGAATACAAAGTGAAATAAAAACAACTGTGACAAGGCACCTGCATGGCTCAGTAGGTTAAGTTAGGGTCTGACTCTTGGTTTCAGCTCAGGTCATGATCTCATGGTTTGTGAGTTCGAGCCCCAAATCCCATTATGCACTGCCAGTGTGGAGCCTTCTTGGTATTCTCTCTCTCTGTCCCTCCCCTGCTCACATGCTCTCTCTCTCAAAATAAATAAATAAACTTAAAAAACAAACAAGCTAAAACAGTGAGCATCCAAATGATGTCACAAAGTTCACAACAGACTGACAAATCTGTCACACAGAAATTCAGGTGTCTTGCCCTGTAATGACTCTGAGCCTATTTCCTGGTACCTTATCCATAATTTTTATACACATAGCTATTTGAATTCCAAGCTTACAAGATTCGAGACACATCTGAAGGAGGCTGGGGGTGTGGAGCAGCTGTTGACAGCCTAGCACCAAGGAAAGTGACAGAAAGTTATAAAATGAAAATTAAGGAGACCACCTTTAAACATTCAGTTGATTGAGAGATTGAGCAGAGGGGGCAAAGAAATTTCTATCTTTCTGCAGGACCCAGATCATCCCTATATAGTTGTAGAGAAAGATAACTGGATTTTATAATAAGAACTGAATTTTATAATTGACACTGAGTCATAAAGGAAAGGCAAAACGATAACCAGAATATACTCTTGAAGAAAGAGAAGAATATATTACGTTTGTTAAATACAATTTCCACATAAAACAATTACAACAAAATATTCCTGTGGTTCCAGGGGATAAATTGCCAACTATATTGAATGACTCATCCCCAGATGTTTCAGCATAATTTATTGGTATTGTAATCGTTTAACCTTTTGCTTACTTTTCTCATTACTTGAGAACACTTGCTTCTTGGTTACTGTAAGCCCAATATTAGGACCATTATGTTAATAGTCCTCTATAGAATGATACCATACAGACAAGAGGTAGTAGTGTGTACGGACAAGAATGCGGCTAAGTTGTGCCATCCTTGCTTTTTATGGGTGTTCATCCCAGTATCCACTGTAGGCTAATAAATGTCTTAGCCTAGTAAATCAGCAAATTATTCTTGTGCAGCGAGTTCTTTTGGTGCGCTGTGTAACTTGCTCTGTGACTCCCTTGGGTACAACCAGCTGCTTGCAAAGAGACATAAACTGGTTGCCAGAGCTTGGCCTTAAGAGATAAAATCGGGGAACCAGGATCCCAGGAGATGGTAACGACACTGACAAATCGCTGACTCAGAATGCCCAAATTCTTTATGATTACGGAATAAGTCCTCCTCAAAAGGAATAATTCAGTTGGGCGTATTCTATGCTTATTTGTTTGATGAATGTTCCCCTTCTTACTTTTGCTCCCCGATTGAAGTACTCAAATTTTTCTATTGTGAAAGTTTCACTTTTGCTGATGCCAATCCCCTTCTTCCCCTTCTCTCAGAATTTCCATTTCCCTAATATTTTAGTCTGGAGGTGGTTCTGCTCACTCCCCGCCTCCCACAGACCTTGGCCCCAGCCTTAGGCTGGTGGGTGGAACTCTGTGTCAGGGACTGTCTGGGTCAAAAGTGATGGCGACGCTGATGGCGCTGACGCTCTGCTGCTGAGACAGCCTTGGACTCCAGCTGCATGGCCAGTGGATAAAGGGCTCATTCAGCGCCCCCTCTCTTTCTCCTCACAGGATAAGGGATCACAGAAGTTTCTTTCTGTGTCTCTGTCTTTTACGCAGCCATCGCAGCCCAACGTCGCCTTCCCTATGCTTTCAGCTTTCCAGAGGAAACACAGGAAGTTTAGAGGACTCATCATTTGTGTCTAGAAACTACTCAGAATTTTACATCTAAAAAAAGTCTCCTCTAAATCAAAATATTCTAGATCCCCTCCTGTCATGTCCCACTCAATTTCCACTGGAATTTTGTCTAGTGATTTCCACTCCCACTTCGCTTGGAGCCAAAGTCAGCGTCCCTCAGTTACTTGTTAACGGGGCTATTTCCCTTCAACAGACTATTTCGGCTCAGCTTCCCTTTGTTTCCATTTCTCTTTTTCTCTCTCCCTCCCCTATCTTTATGTGCTTCCTTTTTTGACCTTATACTAATTCTGCCCCCTCCCCTCCTGGTTTCTTTCCCTATCATGCTTCACCTTTCCCCTGGTGCACTTTCTTTTGCTTCCTTCCTCTCCCATGCCCGCCATTCCCTTCCTCATCCTAATTCTTTCCCTTGTTCCTTTTAGTAATTTCTGCCCATGATCCTTATCTTTTCTGTCCTTCATGCTCTGTTTGTCTTCCTTTCCCTCTTCTGATAAACTGAATCTGGTGAGAAGAAAAGACATTTCCTGCTCATGAAACTTTGCCAGTCCACTTTTTAACACAAATAAGCACTGCCAGTAGAATTGCTTAACATTAATGAAAAATAAATATTTGCAGAAAGATAGGAAGCAGGACAAAAAGTACTTATTTGCTACGGGGGAAGTTCAAATGTGATACTGTGAACTCAAAAGGAGACATTTCTTTTAATAGTTCAGGAGCCAGAGTTGGCAAACTCAGTGTTAATATGCCTACAGTCTATTGCCAAGTCAGTCCTATTGAGTATTTTCTTCTAATAGTATTCAATTTATCACTTTCCCATACATGTTTGTTTTTCTAATTATTAGTTTTCTTAATAATAGCATACATATATTGTAATATTTTTAAATGCAAAAGGATATGTCATGAAAAGTTATTCTCCTATCTGCCAAAACCCCAGTTCACTTTCCCAGATGCAACCACAGTTTAGGATATACAAGAAATCTCCATCCATAAATAGTTATGTGTATATTATGTATATGTAACTGTATTGCTATAATCATTATTCCCCTATTTTTATACAAATGGAAGCATACTATACATATTATAACTTACCTCATTAGCTAAGCAATATATAATAAATTCCAGTAAGTACTTACAAATCTATTTCATCCTTTTTCACTGTCTCACAGAACTCCGTTTTATTAATATTCCATAACTGAGCAGTTCTCAAATTCTTTGGTCTCATATTAATCGTTACACTCTTAAAAATTACTTAAGGGCCCAAAGATTTCTTCTTATTTATATAGATACTTATGTAAAACTTACTATAGATAAATGCCTATGTATTAGAAATCAATTTTTAGAAAAAATTTAAACATATGTTAATTAATTACAATGACACTTATAAGCCCACTGCATATTAACATAAATATATTTGGTGAAAATTAATTATATTTTCCAGACATAATGTGAAAAAATGGCATTGTTTTATAATTTTGTAAATCTCTTTGATATTTGGCCTAATTGAAGAGAAATGGATTCTCACATTTGCTTTTGCATTCAATTTGTTGCAAAATTTTGTGTTGGTTTAAATATATTAAGAAAATCTGGCCTCACATAGATATGTAGTTGGAAAAGAAAGGGGTATTTTGATAGTGTTTTCAGATAATTGTGAATATTCTCTGCACAAAAAAATCAAAGAAGGAGTAGTATCTTAAAGGTTAGTTACAATATAGAATCTGAAATCACATAAATAAACTTTCCCTAGTTGGTTATATTAAAATCTATTGGTCTCTTACACTTTGAATGGATCCTTTGTCTCTGCATGTTTTATAGCATCATGCATTAACCATTTTGAAAATAGGATTTAATGAGTTAGGCAGATCTCCCAAATATTGGTCTATTTTATTATGTCATATCACAAAACACTATTTATTAATATCACCACCGATCTCCCCACAAAAGTCCATAAATATTGAGAATGTTTCAAGTTTCTGGGGGCTCCCCAAATTCTGAAAGCTCAAATTTTACCACTGACAATTAATGTGGTCTGTTGTTTTCTTTGAAGTTGTTTTCTTTGAAGTGGTAAGTCCACTTCTTATTTTTGAGAAAGTATCTCCCCAATACCCAATTCTGAATAACTACAGTTTTCCTGTCAGTTTTTCAAGTAAAAGCGTTTCATTAAAGTTCAGCTTGCAACTCAAACATTTGTATAAGTGCTTTTCCTTGAGCCAACCTCTATACTTCTGTATCCAACAATTCTTCTGGCATGCTTCTCATTTTGTCACACAGAATATTCAAAGACAAGTACTCAAGGGGCAAGATTTAATGAAATTGGTAATTTGTACTGCTTCATCAAGGACATTCTTAAGTAAAATGGACTGGTCTTTTTTTTTTTAAATGGACGCATACAGTGGTAAAGAATATAATGGCTACCAGTAGAGTTTGGTGCCACTGCCTTGATTCATGCTAAGGCACGAGCAGTTTTACCCACCATTGCTTTTATACCATCAATACCAATGTCAAACCAGTGAAAAAGATAAATAATGTTTTAGCATTATTAAGAAAATAGTTTTGACCTCACAGTCAATCCCAAGGGTCTATGGATTACATTTTGAGAATTGCTGTTATTACTTATTTAAGCACCTTGTTGGACATTTAGATTGTTTCTAATGCTAATACAAACATTTTTTGTACCATATCCTCAAATCAATCTTCCTTGATTTTCCATTTGTAATATGATTTAAGTTTCAAGGGTATTAAAGGGCTAAAATTCTCTTATTTTCTGCCTCTCTTATTACAAGTATGAGATCCTATTAAAATGAAGATCATCCAGCCTTTACTGTTAAAATAACACTCTTAAGTATATGAAGATGTCAGTTGACCTGCATTCTGAGATTCATGGACAGAGAAATCTTTATTCTATAAATTCTATATAAAAGAAAAAAACAGGAATTTTAATAGAATTGTGCTGTTCCTTATTATTTAGGTTCTTTGGAAATCTTCATATATAATAAAAAATGGGAATTGACTTAGACTGCTTTTTATTTGGGAATACTGGATTAACACAGAATCTAAATAATTTAAGCACTCAAAATTATTTTCTGACGAACCTACTATATTCAGTACATAGTACTAATACTTGGCACTGCGGTGACACTAAACATGTATTAAGGTCAGATTCTGACTGCAAGATTACCAACGGTGGTTGAAAAGCTTTTGCCCAGTGAACAGCAAAGACCACATCCTGTTCTCAGTTTAAGAATGTAGAATAGATTGGGATAAGGCAGTGCAATTATGTGGTCTTTCATCTTACTAATAATTAGGATGATTGGACAGTCCTGGGGTTATTCTGGTTGTCTCAGCATAATTATTAATAGCATCTCCTTTTGGAGCACCTGGAAAGCTCAGTCAGTTAAGCATCAAACTCTTGATATCGGCTCAGGTTGTGATCTTGCCATCATGAGATCAAGCTCCGCATCTGGCTCTGTGCTGGAAGAGTGGAGCCTGCTTGGGATTCTCTCTCCCTCTCTGCTCCTCCCTCATCCATGCTCGCTTGCTCTCTCTCTCTCACTCTCTCTCTCTCAAAATAAATATTTTAAAAAATAGGACTTCCTTTTACTCTCAGAAGTGTCAGTGTTTGAGTAATAGATTACATAGTCATGAACTAATAGTGGACTTAAAGTTTCCCTCAAAGTTTCATCCTATTATTATACCTTTGCTATAAGCCACCAAGGACCTTCTGCAGAAAACTAACATTTATTGAGCACTCAGTATATGCTCCATATGCTTTTTAGACACATTTCATTCTATTTTCACAACGATCACATCAGAGTATTAGATCCTCATTTTACAGATGAGGAATGAAACTCAGAAAGTGTAATAACTTGACCAAGACTACAAACAAGTCTGTGGTTCTGTGGTTCAAACTGGATTTGAAGCCTTCTGTCTGACTTCAAAATCTTTGTTTTTTCCCCTATGTTTTTTCAAAGTGGTCTTCATGAGACCAGCATCAAAATCATCTGGGTGCTGATTTTGAATGTGGATTACTAATCCTTACTCCAAAGCTCCCAAACTGAACCTTCCACAGTAGGGCCTGGATATCTGCTCTTTAAATAAGCTCTCAGGATTGAGATTCTCATGGATTGGAACATAGAAGGGCCACTCTTTTATATTATACCATCTTCAGAGTTCAGCTGTCAATTATTTCTTCAAACAAAAGATACTTTTCTAATATTCAAATAAAGTAATGAATTAGTGGGGTCCAAAAGTAATAACACAGATACTTTGTTCAAGCTCTGATTTCCTTACACAATAACCAGGTATATATGTTGGCTACTTTATACAGTTGATCCTTTATGATGATTGAATCAACCATTCATTCTCTCTGTGAATGGCCTCCCTTTCCAAAAGGTTTTCCTAGGCTTCTCTCAGAGTTACATGGGAGCTTTTTCTGTGAAATAAAATTTTTTGTGTGTTTACATTGCAATTTCAGCAGTATTAATTGTGCTTATATAGTCTCGGAACTTCAGCAAAGAGCTTTGGGGTAAGTTATTTTTTCTGATTTTTGATAAACTATAACTAGAATCCAATTTATTTGGTATTTATTGCAATAGAATCATTTAATAGATCTTACTAAATTTATCTGAGATGCATTGCTCAATGCCAGCTGAATACGTAAAATTCACATATTTTAATGGTAGAGAATAATAGAGATTAATTCCTCATGATGTGACATCCACAACATACTCCTGGTTTATCATTTAATGGGTTTGAAAGGCATATTTTCTTAAGCTTGCCACACTCCTGAATTTGCAAAAATGATGTTAGTGGTTACCTTCTACAGTTTCTCATCTGTGAGAATATTTGAAATGTCCTAGATCGCTGATGCTCTTGGAAAGTTCCCTTTGTGTTACGCAATACACCTCTAGGTCTCATTGCATGGGTTAGCCAAGGCCATGCTGTGATAGAAGTACTTGCCTGGGAGAAAAGACTAAGCCAGTACAAGTCAATCTCCTCATTAAAGCTTGGAAGTGTTGCTAGAGCAAAACAAATGTTGAGGGAAGGTGAGAAAACTCAATCCAATCTGGGTCAGACTCAGTGGTCAAAGGGAAGACAGATCTGAGAGGTTTTGGGGGGGCCATCTTTCTGGCCTTTGAGGTATTTGGATCCAGCTGGCCATGATATGAATGTCCAGTTAATCCTGGAAGCCCAGGATGAGACCAGTAAGGGAGGCAAGAAACAAGGTCCAGTTCAAAGGAAAATGGTTACATAGAAACCAGGTAAGAAAGTCATCTAGGACTAAAGAGTTAAAGAAGGTAACTAAGCATCAGAGACTTAGAAGATGGACCAGGCAAATAGAGTTGCCATGCTCATAAAGTTTAAGGAAGGCTGTGGCTCAGGGATCACAAGGGCATTTGGGTTCAGTTTAATCAGAGAAAACACTGCTTCCAGACCCCACTCACTAATAAGCAGGGTTGGGGAGCAGCCCTAATGCAACAGCTCACTGGCTTTCATTGCCCTGGGGCCTTGGTTGGTCTGAGTTTAGAGGTAACACTATCATTAATAGCCATTAATTCATTTGAGTGTTTTATTTTATTTTTTATTTTTTTTAATTTTTTTAAATGTTTTATTTATTTCTAGGAGAGAGAGAGAGAGAGAGAGAGACAGCGTGAGCAGGGGAGGGTCAGAGAGAGAGGGAGTTGCAGACTGAAACAGGCTCCAGGCTCTGAGCTGGCAGTCAGCACAAAGCCCGACGCGGGGCTCGAATCCACGAACCGCGAGATCATGACCTAAGCGAAAGTCGGACGCTTAACCGACTAAGCCACCCAGGCGCCCCACATTTGCGTGTTTTAATATAATCTCACAGCTGATGCCTTTGTCTTAGGCCATTATCAATGTCCTACTTAGATTCATCATCAGTGATGCTAAATGGGAGTCTTGCTGAATGCTTTACTGAAGATGTAAGAGCTATTATACCCAATGGTGATATCCTGAACCACCTGTAAAGGTGGACCTTAATTTATTGCAAGCCAGCTCCAATTGATATTTTGATGCTTCAAAGCTTCTCTGATTCATCTTGCTATTAGAATAAGAATGTATATTTGATTTGTAGGAGTCTAGATTGATTCCTGTCATACTGGGAGGCAAGAGCAGTGAGAGCCTCTTGAAATACTAGCATGATTTCTTTCCTAGAATGCATCATTTATGAGCAAGGCATTTATACTGATGGCTTGTGAACAGTTTCAATTCTGACACATTCATATTTTATCTTGGCCACAGTATATGCAGGACATCTGAAAGCTATTAAAAGAAGAAAAAAATTTGGCCAGAATCAGTGTCTTAAAATCTGAAGTAGAATCTGAGAAAAATATAAAGGTGCAGGAATGTAGCAATGCCATAGAAACTGATTAAGAATTATTAGACAAGAACCTATACTGACTTTGCAGGACTGGAGAATTTTCTTAATTATGAGGCAAAATCACATCAGGTTTTCTTGTTCCATCCCTCACATTAACAGTTCATGACTCTGCACATACAGAAGTGGTGCTTGGAGATTCCTGGCATGAATTCTGTAGTTGTCTCAGTTGACTTTCAGAAATGTGTCCCATGGAAACTGACCTGGGTTGACAGTATGATGCTGTATAATATGAACATGAATGGATTCTGAAAGTGTGAGCCTGCCTGGTAAGGATGCCAGTACCGAACATGCTTCATTACACTTTGAAAAGGATAAGTCAGTCTTGGAGACTTATGTATGTGGGCCCTTTCTGTCCAGCCTTAAATAAAAACATACATATGAAACCCAAAGGTGAAATGGATCCTTTTGAGTCTGCTCTTACACTCTACTCATTTTTGAGAGGATTGCTAAATACTGCAAAGAACCATGAGCAGAGCAATGTGAGCTCCTGATATTGTTATATATACATATATATATTATTTTTGAGAAAGTGCAAGTGGGATAGGGGCATGGAGATGGGGACAGAGAATCCAAAGCAAGCTCTGCTCTGACAGACTTACATTAATAAGCCCATGGAACTCATGAACCACAAGATCATGACCTAAGCTGAAGTTGGACACTTAACCAACTGAGCCACCCAGGTGCCCCTGAGTCCCTACTGTTGTGAGTAAAGCTACAGGCCTGTCTTCTCCAAGAGCCAGGGTCCAGGTATGACAGCAGGAAAGACAATAAGGTGCTGTTCCCAAGGTCACCAGGAAGAGTATCCTAAAAGGAACTCCTCCTAAGGTGCCAGGTATGGATATTTCAGCTACTCCTACCTAAGAGTTACTGGGACTGGAAAAATATAGATTAGTGATTCTTCATACATCCCAGCAACTGCTGAAGGTGTCTGATATTTCTGTTCCCACTAACACAGACAGACACAATTTTGAAAAAGCATCCTTCTTGCATTTCATAAGACTGCATGGAGGACATCATATAATCTAGTTATACTGGTTTACTGTTGTTATTATACTCTGTGAAACAAAGGAAACCTCATTCAAAATAGAGTCAGGAAACTAAGAAGAGAGAGAGCTCTCAAGCTACCAGTTCTGGCAGCTTAATAGTCCTGCAGGAAGAAGGAAGCTTTCCTCTCAGCCAGGAAACAGCAAGCTGGCCTAGCCTATAGCCAATGAGAAGCCACCACCACTTCCAACTCTCATCTTCCTCTAATAAACTTTTGTTCAAAACAACCTGTGCCAACTTTCTCCTTTCCTCTCTATAAACGGTTGCTCTCCTCCTTTGTTCTCTGCACTTACCTATGTTTTGCCATAGTTTGCAAGTCCCAAGTTGCCATTCTGCTATTTCTGAGTTTGCTGTGCTACCAGGTCAACTACCACCATGTCTCTGATGGAGGCCGAGAGGACCATCATCATGTAGATGTGGAGTAAGATCTATACCCAGGAGAACCCCATGGATGCTGAGGCCCTGGAGATGTTCCTCCCCAGCTATCCCTGCTCCAGGCACTTCGACCTGCAGCCAGCTGGATGCAGCTGTGTACAAAGGATTCCAAGGTGGGGGCCACCAAGGGCAACAGAGTCAATGGTATGCCAACATGGCGGACTTCCTGTTCAAAATGAGGGAGCTGAAGGTCTACATCCTGCAGGTGAATCCAATCAACTTTAAGCTCCTGTCCCACTCTCTAGCTAGTCATGGTCACCTTGTACTTCCCTGAGATTTTGTGGCCAACTGCTCATGCTGCCTGGGACAAGTTCCTGTCCATCAAGTCCTGTGTCCTGAATAAGAAGTAGCTCTGAAGGCAGGCTGCGACCCCTCCACTGATATAGGGAGTCTCCCAATCTCCCCACCTCTCCTGTGACAACCAATAAATAAATCAATTTCCAAAAAATAAATAAAATACAGCAAATTCATTTGCTGCTTGACAAACTTTGTTAATTTTTAAGCTGGACAGCTCCATCTATTTTCCTACAGTTGTATCTTTCATGAATGAGTGTGGGTTTCACCAAGCACAGCTCTGCTTCAGAGCTAACGTTTTAAAAGAAAACAGTCATAGATTATCATTATTGTTTTAAAATGGTTGTTGGACATCCTGAAGTAAAGTAACGTGCAGTCAACTGTGCTGTCCTATCTGTTTAAGTATTCCAAAAAGTGGATATGAATCTTTCTAAGAACATGACTCATATCCTTGAATCCTCAGAATATGGATTCATTAGACAGCCAAACCCAAGCAACAAGCAACAATGAAGATGTATGTGGTCAGCTTGCTAAGGAGAATGATTGTTCTCCATTGGGGAATTAATCTGCCTTTTCTTCTGTTGAAAAAGATCACATTTCAGTCCCAAAAGTAGTAGTACAGGCTTGATCAAGGATTTCTCCTCCCTGACCCCTCCCCTACCAACCCAGATGGACTTTGGTGGTTTAGCAAATTGAATGCAACTTTAGAGATTGCTTATTTTAAAAACTTGATTTAATTTGTAAAAAATACAAAGAAAGTAGCTAGTTGCAAAGTAGTTGAGAAGCAGGTAAAATTGGAACTTACTTTGCCAGTTGCCTCATGTCTAAGCAAAAGCCCAAAGAACCAGTTGGATACCAGTAAGCCTCCTGCAAAATTAACCTCCATTTAACTCTTTTTTTTTTTTTTTAATCTTAATGCTCTATGCAGGTCAATATCTGCTCACACATTAACTGAGGAATAGATCGGATCAAAGTGCCTCTAATTAGCACAGATTTTTTGAGAACTTAAATTTCACCAGTTCAACTCATAAGATGCCTTAGTATATAAGTACTGAATAAATCTGCTAGATATTCGAAGATGGCACCACAGGGAAAGATGTTTGTAACAAATACACACTTAGTTGTTTTCTACCTCACTTAAATAGAAATGCAATAAAACCACATTCTTAACTTGAATACACTGAAAAATTTGAACTGAAAGTCACATATTACAGGTGGTTCATCAAGGTATATATACTTGAACAACGGTCATCTAAGGAGGTCAAAGCATCTGGAAAACGGGAGAGCATTATATAAAGAAAGTTTAAAACAGAAGTTCATTTTAACATTAAGAACATATCACACTATATGGGTTACAACCCCAACTAAAACTGCGTCCTGAGGAACCATGTCTTTTTCCTGTTTGGATCCTGGACCCTGGCACAGTGTCTGCCTAGCACATGTCAGATGCCCAACAAATGCTTGCAGAGAGAACTGTAAGTAAATACCGTAGAGTTCCCTTGGCACCACCCCCATGAGTGTAAGTAAACTCATTACCTGAGGCAGACATGAGGCAACTCAGACTGCTGGTGTTTTGCTGTCATTCTGAGTCATTTTAATATCCTAATTTTCTCAATGTTTACCTTAAAACAACAAGGGCAGTGATACCACTAAGCTGATGCAGAGAATGGTGTAAAAAGAGACACAATACTTTAAATGGCTGTTGAGTTTTATCAGACAGACTCATATCATTAGTGTTAGGAGAACCCTCACCATCAACTAGTACATTTTTAAACCTCTGCCAAAACTCTTCTAAATAACAGAGAACTCTGGACAGTTCGTTCCAATTTGGGCATAACTCTGATCATTATAAAGATCCTCCTCATTTTGAACTGGAATTTGCCTCCTGTAAATTCAATGCTTTGGTCCTTTATCAAAGACTTCTAACTCCAGAAGGATCCTTTTGAGCATTTTTTTAAAATTTAAATTTTATGTTTTAATTTTAATATGTTTTGTAATGTTTAATAATTTTTATTTTAGCATAGTTGACATATGATACTATATTTGTGTCAGGGGTACAACACAGTGATTTGACAATTATATACACTACTAAATGCTCACCATGATAAGTGCAGTTACCATCTGTCACCATACAAAGTTATTATAATATTTCTGCCTATATTCCTTATGCTATACTTTTCATCATTGTCATTTACTTATTTTATAACCAGAAGTTTATACCTCAAGATCCCCTTCTCCCATTATACCTAACTCCCCAACTTCCCCTCTGGCAATCACCATTTTGTTCTGAGTCCAGTTCTATTTTGTTGTTATTAGTCGCTTGTTTGTTCATCTGTTTTGTTTCTTAGATCGTACATACAAGTGAAACCATATGGTATTTGTCTTTCTCTGACTTATTTCACTCAGCACTATACAGTCTAGGTCTATCCATGATGGCAACATTTCATTCTTTTTATGGCTGAGTAATATTCCCTTGTGTATATATACCATATCTTCTTTATTCATCATCTTTTGGTAGACACTAAGGTTTCTTCCATATCTTGGCTATTGTAAATAATGCTGCAATAAACATAGGGGTGCATATACCTTTTTGTTTTCATTTTCTTTGGGTAAATATCAAGAAGTGTAATTGCTGGATTGTATGGTACTTTTATTTTTAACTTTTGAAAAAATTTTCAAGAACAGCTGCACTAATTTACATTCCCACCAGGAGGGGCATGAAGATTCACTTTTTTCCACATCTTCACCAACCCTTGTTATTTTTTGGCTTTTTGATTCTAGCCATTCTGACAGGTGTGAGATGATATCTCACTGTGGTTTTGACTTGCGTTTTCCTGATGACTAGTGATGTTGAGCAACTTTTCATGTGTCTGTTGGCTGTCTATCTATCTTCTTTGGAAAAATGTTGACTCAGATCCTCTCCCCATTTTTTTAACCAGATTATTTGATTTTGTGTGTGTGTTGAGTTGTATGAACTCATTGTATATTTTGGATATTAACCCCTTATCAGCTGATCATTTGCAAATATCTTCCCGCATTCAGCAGGTTGCCTTTTGGCTTTGTTGATGGCTTCCTTTAGTGTGCAACAACTTTTTAGTTTGATGTAGTTAGTCCCGATAGTTCATTTTTGCTTTTGTTTCCCTTGTCTGGGGAGACATCTCTAGAAAAGCACACTGCTAAGGCCAATGCCCATGAATTTACTGCCTATGTCTTCTTTTAGGAGTTTTATGGTCTCCAGTCTTACATTTAGGCTCTAATCCATTTTGATTTTACTTCTGTGTAAGGTGTAAGCTGCAGGTAGCTGTCCAGGTTTTCTAATACCACTTTATTGAAGATATTGTCTTTTCTCCATTGTATATATTCTTGCCTCCTCTGTCATAGGTTAATTGAACATATAAGCATGGGTTTATTCCTGGGGTCTCCATTCTGTTCCATTGATCTATGTGTCTATTTTTGTGCCAGTATCATACTGTTTTGATTATTATAATTTGTAGTATAGTTTGAAATCTGAGAATCTGATATCTCCAAGAATTGTTCTTTCTTAAGATTCTGGTGGTTATTCAAGGTATTTGTGGTTCCATACAAATTTTAGGATAATTTGTTCTAGTTCTCTGAAAAATGCTATTGATATTTTGATAGGTTTTGCACTGAATCTGTATGTTGCTTTGAGTAGCATGGACATTTTAACAATGTTAATTCTTCCAACCCAAGAGTATTATATACCTTTCCATTTATTTGCATTACCTTCAATTTATTTTATCAATGTCATAGTTGTCAAAATAGAGGTCTTTTACTTCCTTCGCTAAATTTATTCTTGGGTATTTTTTATACTTCTTAATGCAATTATAAATGAGATTGTCTTCTTAATTTCTCTTTCTGCTATTTTATTAGTGTAAATGCAACATTTCTATATACAGATTTTGCATCCTGCAACTTTATTGAATTCATTTATTAGTTCTACTAGTTTTCTGTTGACGTCTTTAGAGTTGCCTATATATAATATGTCATCTGCAAGTAGTGATAGTTTTACTTCTTTCTCTCCCATTTTGACAAGTTTTATTTCTTTTTCTTGCTGATTTCTGTGCTTGGACATCTAGTACTATGTTAAATAAAAGTGATGGAAACAGATATCTTTGTCTTGTCCCTGATCATAGAGGAAAAGCTTTTAGCTTTTTACCATTGAGCATGATATTAACTAAGGGTTTGTCATAAATGGACTTTATTATATTTAGCTATGTTCCTTCTGTACCCATGTTGTTGAGAGTTTTTATTATAAATGGATGTTAAATTTTGTCAAATGCTTTTTCTTCATCTATTGAGATGATTTTATGATCTTAGTCCTTCATTTTATTAATGCACTGTATCATGTGAATTGATTTACGTATATTGAACCATCCTTGCATCCCTGGAATAAATCCCACTTGATCATAGTGAATGATCCTTTCAATGTATTTTTGAGTTTGGTTTGCTGAAATTATGTTGAAGATTTCTGCATCTATGTTCATCAGGACACTGATCTTTAATTTCCTTTTTTTGTTGTGTTTTCATCTGGTTTTAGCATTAGGGTAATTCTATCTGTATAAAATAAATTTTGAAACATTCCTTCTAATTTTCTTTTTTTTTTTTTAAAATAGTTTGTGAAACATAGATATTAACTCTTCTTTAAATGTCTGGTAGAATTCACCTGTGAAGCTATCTGATCTGGGACTTTTGTTTGTTGGGAGTTTTTTGATTACTGATTCAGTTTTGTTACTAGTAATTGGTCTGTTCAGATTATCTATTTCCTTCCTAATCAGTCTTGGAAGATTATGTATTTCTAAAAATCTGTCCACTTCTTCTAGGTTGTCCAATTTGTTGGCATATAATTTTTCATAGTAGCCCCTTCCAATCCTTTGTATTTCTGTGGTGTTCGTTGTTTTTTTTTCTCTTTCATTTCTGATTTTATTTATTGAATCTCCTCACTTTTTTTCTTGGTGAATATGGTTAAAGGTTTCCCAATTTTGTTTATCCTTTCAATGAACAAGCTCTTAATTTTATTGATCTTTTCTATTTTTTGTCTCTGTTTCATTTGTTTTCACTATGATCTTTATTATTTCCTTCCTTCTACTAAGTTTGGGTTTTACTTGTTCTTTTTTGAATTCCTTTAGGTGCAAGGTTAGATTGTTTATTCAAAAACTTTCTTCTTGAGGAAGTCTTCAAGCATTTGAAAACCGTTATTATATATTCCTCTTTCTTCCTACCCCAAACTGAATATCCTTATCAAAGAGAAATATTCCTGATTCCCTGGGACATGATTTCTGTATTCTCTTTCCTACTTTGAGCATGTTCCAGTCTGCTTGTGCCATTTCCTAACATGAAATACTAAAACCTTAAAAAATTACTTTGGATGTTTTTCCCTATATTCATTGTCTTGGATGTACTTAACTCCTATCGAACTTGAAATTGATACCTCAAAGATGTTTTTATGTCAACTACTAGCAAACAACGTTGCCTTATTTTTTACTTTCATGATTAATTTTTTTCAGTGTTTAGAATTTATGTTTATTCATATTTAATTTTTTTCATCATATTTTTTGGGAGTGATTTTTCAGGCTACCATTACAGACCAGTGAGACTTTTTGAATCTTGTGTCTGTCATTCTTGTGACATATATCATATTAGCTCATCCTCTTCTAAGCCAACAGCGAAATAAATTTTAAATGGCCCAGGAGCTTCTACCAGAACCACATCTCAAGCTTCTCTGAGGCTCTATGCAAGAGGAATTTACATACTGTAAATGTGTTGGAGCTGAATTATCTCTAAACAGTTCAATAGCCAGAACTGACTAAATCCCTCAGGGCTTTTGTTTCCTCCAGGTTAAGCAGGAGCCAGTTTCAAACTGTGTGGGAACCTTTTCATGCTAGGTATGGTATTTCATGGTAGCTTGAGGTCCTATTTTTAAATAAAACCTTAAGAGTGTGCTACCTTTTCTCTTCTGTGCTCTTCTCTTTCCTTTCCTTTCCTTTCCTTTCCTTTTTCCTTTCCTTTCCTTTCCTTTCCTTTCCGTTCCTTTCCGTTCCTTTCCTTTCCTTTCCTTTCCTCCTTTTGCGTAAATCTGATTTTATGCCCTTCTTAGCCTCTATTTCACACTCACTCCAAAATACTTCATTCTGTTCTTAAGAGATCATGTTAATTCATCGAGAGAAAACACATGGGAGGGAAGGAAGCCAAAACCACCTAAGTAGAGAGACAGATGCAAGTGTAGAGGTAGATTGTACTTCACGTCTGGAAATTCCCTAATCCCTCCGCTGCATCACTACTATTGGTATTATGTTAACATAAAGCAGAGCTGACAATTGGAAGTGTGGAAGCAGAAGCAAAATACAGCTCATAGCAAAATGATGGTTTACTGAAAACTGGTTATTGGAGTACTGTTTCAAGTCAACTGGGTGTTATTTTAACAAACTTGCCCCAGTCCTAAAAATTTAGAGCACAGTTTATAATAGAGCTTACACTCCGAGATCCACTACCTACAGGCTTTGACTTGCAGTCATGGGCATTTATCCGAATTGGTTCAGACAAAGCAGGGTTGTGCATTACTGAGCTTATTCAGGAACAAGTCCAGAGCCTTGGAGCTTGGCCCCTCCCTTGTTCTGTGACTCTGGGAAGTCACTCTGGGCAAGCCATGTAATCACGTGGGCCTGCTTCAATTTTTGTAAATGGAAGTGGTGTTGAATTATATCATCCTGAAGTCTCTCTTAGTTTTAACACCATTTCTCTTTAAAAAATAGGTTTTTAGTTTTTGGAGTTTATTATATTTGTAATTATAATATGTGTTTATTGAAGAAAAATTAGACAAAATGAAGAAAAAGAAATCTTTGTAATATCACTGTACAGGGACAATGCTATTAGTATGTTGGTTTATTTCCCTTATTCTATTTTCTATCCATGCTTATTTTCACATAGCATTTAAGTACTAGACACATTTGTAATGTTTCTTTCCTAGGGTTCCTCCAGTCTAAGGGTATGTACCGGATACCAAAGTGACCTGACCTTTTAGCTACCAGACTCAACAGTGGCCTATTCTTAGACTGACTAAAGGCCTACAAATTGTGGTCTGACTCAAAAAGCAATCTGAGCCAATCAGTTTAGGAATCAATTTGGAACTGGGAGACTGAGAGGTGAAGCCAGTGAGTAATAAAGCTAAGATGAACACATGTGAGATAACAGAAGCTAAAGGAAAGATCTCGATAATGTGCAAGCTGAAGGTATGAAACAGTCAAATCTATGTTTAAGTAGAGGAGGGCCTACTACTTAGGTAGAGAGAGAAATATGGAGGAGGCATGTAGAGAGAAGGTCTGGCAGGGAAATCAGTGCCCAAGAAAGGAGCTTTATGCTCAGTAGTTTTCCAGATGCAAATTCCAAGAGATCCATGCATCCTTGATACCTATGCTTTGATTCTCATGAGAGTTCTAAAACATAAGCTTAAAGCCCCTTTTAACTAAGCTTGTTGACTGTTGCAGACAACCAAAAGAGACCTGACTCAAACAATTTAAATCTGAATTGACATTTAAAAAAATTTTGGGGTTGCACCTGGGTGGCTCAGTCAGTTAAGCGGCTGACTTCAGCTCCAGTCATGATCTTGCAGTTTGTGGGTTTGAGCCCCACTTTGGGCTCTATGCTGACAACTCAGACCCTGGAGCCTGCTTCAGATTCTGTGTCTCCCTCTTTCTCTGCTCCTCCCCTACTCCTGCTCTGTCACTCTCTCTCAAAATTAAATAAACATTAAAAATTAAAAAAAAATTTTAATGTTGATTCATGTTTTGAGAGAGAGAGAAAGAGACATACAGAGTGTGACAGAGTGTGTGACAGAGAGAGACAGAGAGCCCGAGGCAGGGCTTGAACCCATGAGTCGTGAGATCATGACCTGAGCCAAAGTCAGATGCTCAACCAACTGAGTCACCCAGGAGCCCATGAATTGACATTTTTTATTGAATGTTATAAAACAGCTTCCTAAGTTATTACACATGCTTTAAATATATAGTTTCTAATGGCTATATAATATTTCATAGTATGGACACACTGTATAAGAAACCTAAATGACAACAGAGTTGATTACTGTTAATGCTATTAAAATTATTTTGAGTATTAAGACACCTAAGAACTGTTGCCCAAATGATTCAGAAAGAGAGCCAATATTCTTTTAAGAATCCTTTTCCTATCAGAGGTGGCACTACACACACACACACACACACACACACACACGCACACCAGATTAGCATAGAGACATCTAGTCTTTCTTCAAAAAAAAACTCTTGAGTACTGTTTTCCTAACTGAACCCATTACCAATACTTTTTTTTTAATGTTTTATTTATTTCTGAGAGAGAGAGAGAGACAGCACTAGCAGGGGAAGGTCAGAGAGAGAGGGAGACACAGAATCTGAAGCAGGCTCCAGGCTCTGAGCTCGCTGTCAGCACAGAGCCTGATGCGGGGCTCGAACCCATGGACTGTGAGATCATGACCTGAGCTGAAGTCAGACGCTCAACCGACTGAGCCACCCAGGTGCCCCTACCAATACTTTTATGAGGACACGGTGGGTATTTTCCAGCTTCCCCATGCCACTGTAATTCAGAATAAGAAAGACAGAGCCCCACCCTAACCTAATCTTAGTCGCAGGACAAGAAATTCTGGGATAAAGGCCACTGTGAAGTCCAGCCGAACAGGTTAGGCACACAGAACAACACAGGCACCTAAACCCTAAATCTACATTTTGTTTGTAATGGAAAGATTGGAAAAACATCTAATGCTACGATTGTTCTTGAAAGAAAAGCAGAAACTGTATCAGTTCATAGATTGGCACCAATGCTTGCTAAAACCTCAGACAAGCTGTGAGGAATCTGGGCTCTCTTCTCTGTTTCAAAATATATCAAATGCTGCTCTTTGTGGGTTTGGAAATCGTCTGGGGAGAAAAAGCTTCTCACCTTCCTTCATATAAATTTCAACCACGTGTAACCTGAAAATTCTCCTGTAGCTCTCCTTTTCAACATAATAGAAAAATTAGTCTTTCTATCTGGGTTTCTCCCAAACTTCTAAACTCGCACCAATCCTCTTA
Organism: Hyaena hyaena; assembly: GCF_003009895.1. Lineage (NCBI taxonomy): Eukaryota > Metazoa > Chordata > Mammalia > Carnivora > Hyaenidae > Hyaena > Hyaena hyaena. The sequence continues at coordinate 197,289 of NW_024081550.1, read as the reverse complement.
CAAAATTACACCAATTCAAGATTATAAAATGTACGTGAGAGAGAAAACCCACAAATGTAATTAAAGCACCATGGGCTTATCTGAATTGGAAGAAGAGCCATTCTCTGAAGGCTTTGCCTTACTTTTATTTTGTTTTTTTTTTCAGTCGATGTATGATACCATGAGGTAGATAAACCACCTATGAGGTAAGAGACAAAGTTAGAATGTTTGTTTGGTATTACTTAGGAATGATCATAGACCCACTTAACTCAAAGGTTAGTTCTGAAAAAATTAGATGCGAAGCATAAAAGCATTTAATTAACTTTTAAGCAATTTACAAATAAAATTCTTCCCTTTTGCTGAAAGGTCAAGTAGGCAAAAAGGTCTAGTGAACAGCACACTGGCAAATCACAGACATGGATTCAAATCCTATTTACTTGACCTTGGGCAAGTTCCTCACTGCTCTGCATTTTGGTTTCCTCATCTAAAATATGTATTATTGATGTATTAGGTATTCCACATTCCATCAAGCTTATATGTATTCTGTTTCAATAATGCTTTCCCCGTTAAGGACAAGGTTAAACATTTGAGATGCGGTCTTAATGGATATCCTTGTCTTGTTTCTGAATATGTAGGAATGTCTCTGTTGTTCCATTGGTAGCCATGATCTTGCTATTGTTTTTCAATCTTAGGTAAAAATTTTCCTAGGAAATCAAAGTATAAGAAATGAAATTGATTTTATGTCTTTTCTTATATTTTATTTATTTATTTATTTATTTATTTATTAATGTTTTATTTATTTCTAGGAGAGAGAGAGAGAGAGAGACAGTGTGAACAGGGGAGGGTCAGAGAGAGAGGGAGTTGCAGACTGAAACAGGCTCCAGGCTCCGAGCTGGCAGTCAGCACAGAGCCCGACGCGGGGCCCGAACCCACGAACCGCGAGATCATGACCTATGCGAAAGTCGGACGCTTAACCGACTAAGCCACCCAGGCGCCCCTCTTATATTTTATTTATAGTTATAGGTAGCATACATCTGTTTAGAAAACCCCAGGGGGATCAACTAATAAAACATTAGAATTATTTTTTTAAAGTTCAGTATGGTGACCAGATTCAAAATAAGAATTCAAAACTCAAACTGGGTTCTAGGTATTAGCAATAACCAGTTTGGAAATATTATGAGAAAAAAGTCTCATTTATAACAGCAACAAAATATATAAATATATAACAATAACTTTGAAAATTATGTGGTGCCTTTCATAAAGAAAAAATTTTCCAATAAACAGACAAAATATCGGAACAGAGATATTCTTTATTCTAAATGTGATGACCAAATGTGATAAAGATATCAATTCTTTGCAAAGTAATTTACAGATTTAGAGTATTTTTGATAAAGTTTCAAAAATTGTTTAGGGGCACCTGGGTGGCTCAGTTGGTTAAGCATTTGACTTTGGCTCAGGTCATGATCTCACGGTTCATGGGTTCGAGCCCCACGTTGGGCTCTGTGCTGACAGTTAGCTCAGAGCCTGGAGCCTGCTTTGGATTCTGTGTCTCCCTCTGTCTCTGACCCTCCCCTGCTCATGCTCTCTCTCTCTCTCTTAGAAATAAATAAAACATTTAAAAAAATGTTTTTAAATTGTTTAGAACATACCCAAAATAATTTTGAAAAAGTAATATGGAATATCAAAAAGTACTATAAATTTACAAAAGTAAACACAGCGTACTCCTAGAAAAGAAAGGACAAAGTCCAGTGATTCTAAGAATTTGATTTGTAATAAAGTGAGCGTTACATACTAACAGAGTAGGAATTAACTCTCCCAGTGATGACATTAGATCAAACTGGATAATTTAAAAAATAATCAACCCAGACTCTCAACTCATCCTATACTACAAGTCATTTATCCCATAATTATTTAAGTGTTAAATATAAATGTTGATGCCACAGAAAAACTGGAAGGAAAGCAAGGTGATGATATTGCGTAAGTCCAACACACACACACACACACACACACACACACTTGCCGATGTAGCCATATAAAGACAGATATATTCAGCTATAGAGACTTACTTAAATGTCAAAACGTATCATAATAATACAATTAAATGTGAGCACACTCCCTGGTTGTGACGCCAGGGCTGACCCAAGTGATCTGCTTGGTTGGGAGGGTGTTCTCTCAAACTTCACTGTATTATATGTGTGTGTAATATCACACATTTGGGGCTGATAAAAAAAAAGGAGGAAGGAAGGAGGGAAGGAAGGACACATCTTTCTCAGATAGGAGAGGACTGTTCTCCAGTCTCACTCTTCTAAGTTGCTATTTCCACCTTCTAGAATGTCTGTGCAAATTCTCTTAAACAAAATGAAACAGTCGATGGGGGGGGGGGGAAGAAATATTTGTTTAAAAATATGACAGCATTATTTATACTTATTATGTGAGTTCATCCTTAATAAAAAGCCTGGGCTATCCCTCATCATTTCTTAAGGTGCATTCTAACTCAAGTACACATCCAAAAGAAGCACAAATCCAATTCCATGATCTTGAAGAGTAATACAGATACTTTATTTAGGGAACATGGTTTTATTTTGTCTCAAGGAGCAGAGGTAACAGCAAATATGAAGATCACTGCATAAAATACAATAAAATTTACTAAAAAATCCTCTTTGTCTATCCTTCTCATGAAGCCACATCAATCAGACCAGCTGTTTATATCCCTTAGTACCTGTCTCTAAACTATAGTCCATTCTGGCCTTTTTTCTTTTCTTTCTCCCTCCTGTCCAGTGTCTCCAACTCTTGCTATTTCCATAACTTTCCACCCCAATCAGCTGCCTCTTCATGTCTATATCCTATTCTTTTATATATTGCCATGCTTTCACTTATGTACATAATTTAGCTTGTATTCTCCCAACCACACCTCTCTCCAATTAACAGAGCTGAAGGCTCAACATTCCTTCTTATGAGAAGAGAAATAGGGGAAGGGAAAAAGAGAGGGAAAGGGGGTGGGATCACAAACATTCACAGTTCAATATGGTTTGCTTTTGTCCCTGTCACACATATTTTAAAAAGAAAAGTCAATATAAAAAAAAACTGAAGTTCTGGGACACCTGAGTGGCTCAGTTGGTTAAGTGTCCAACCGCAGCTCAGGTCATGATCTCACAGTCCGTTTAAGTGCTACATTGGGCTCTGTGCTGACAGTGTGGAGCTTGCTTGGGATTCTCTCTCTGCCCCCCTCCATTTGTGTGTACTCTCTCCTCTCTCAAAAATAAACAATTAAAAAAACCCCAAAACCTGAATGGATGCCTGGGTGGCTCAGTTGGTTAAGCGGCCAACTTCAGTTCAGGTCATGATCTCACAGTCTGTGAGTTTGAGCCACGCATCAGGCTCTATGCTGACAGCTCTGAGCCTGGAGCCTGCTTCCGATTCTATATCTCCCTCTCTCTCTGCCCCTGCTTGTTCTCTGTCTCAATCTCTCAAAAATAATAAACATTAAGAAAAATTTCGTAAAAAACCCTAAAGTTCTAATAAAAAAAAAAACAGATCAAAGATATGAACATATACTATACAGAAGTATAAACATAAACAACCAAGTAGATACAGGAAAAGAAATCAACCCCATTAGTAAACAATAGCAAATGAAAACAATGAGATGTCATGATTTGACCTGGTAAAGATTAAAAATTATAATATTCAGTGCTGATAGAGCTGTGGTGAGACGGGCATTCTGATATAATGCTAGTAGAACTACATACTGAATTACCTTTTGAAATGCATCTAGGCAGTACATATTGTGACATTTTAAAAGTTTCTGGGCTTTGCCACGTCTAGGAAAAATTATAAAGAAATGATTAGAGAAATATAGATAGATCTATGCATAGGTATGTTCATTTTTAAAAATTTTAGTATTATTGATAATGACAAAAGTTAGAAACAACCAAAATGTCCAAAGCTTAAAAATAATTTAAGGAGCACCTGGGTAGCTCAGGCAGCAGAGTGCCTGACTCTTGGTTCCAGCTCAGGTCATGATGTCACGGTTTGTGGGTTTGAGCCCCGCGTCAGGTTCTGTGCTGAGTTTGGGGCCTGCTTGGGATTCTCTCTCTCTCTCTCTCTCTCTCTCTCTCTCTCTCTTCCCCTCTCTCTGCCCCTTCCCTGCTCATGCTCGTTCTCTCTCTCTCTCAAAAAAAAAAACATTAAACATTTTGTTTAATAATTTAAGCTATAATGATATACTCAAGTATTATTTATTAAAATTGAGATTTTTGACATTATGTTATACACCTAAAACTAATATAATGCTGCATGTCAATGTATGCCTCAATAAAAAAAATTTATATTTTTGAAATCCACATAATGACATTGTAAAATGCTCATATAGCAGTGTGAAGTAAGAACTGAATAAAAAGCTTCATGTGTTTTATAATCTTAGTTATATAACATAAATGCATACAGAAGTAGGAAGAAAATACCAAAAAATGTTAACTTTGGATTGTAGCTATCTTCGGATTGTGGAAATTTTTGTTTCCTGCTGACCTTCTCTGAGTTTTTCAGGTTAGGCATAATGAAGAACATTGAAAGTATTACTTCCATAATCAGAAAAAGAGGATTGTTTTTTGTAGAACTAAGAAAAGACAACCAAATTCTATTGCAAATGCCATTCTAATTTGTCATTAATTAACATTTTCAAATTCATGGATGAAACTTAAAGACTAATTCCCTTGTCCCAAGGAAAATCTTTCTTGAGGACGGAGTATAATAGTCAGGTTCCTGGTAATTTGAAAAAACTGGAGCAAATCGGGAAGACAAATGGGGAAAGAGAATTATAGAGCATAATGTGAGTTGTATAGTTTCAGGAAAAGCCTTAATTCCTTGTTCTAAATGACTTTTAAAATTGATTATTTCCACAGTTGTATCAACAAATGGTCACATCTTTCTTTGACATTTTTGGTTGTTTTTATCATATATCACTTCTTTTAAAGTGCATGACCATGGACAAATCACGGTTGAGCACCTGATGCTAAAGAATAGGATTTGATATTGACCAGACACAACTGCATAACACACAAGCCTTCTGGACACACCAATTACAAACTGCACACAGCATCTTAGAACTGAGATTTAACACTGGAATACAAACTTGGTTGAATTTGTGAGATCAGAGCTTAACCAAATCATCTATTCTTTTACCCTCATTTTATGAAAACATGGTATTAGTCACCTGGGGGAACTAGGTAAAAAAGATGAAAAAAAAAGAATAAATCCATCTTCACTATTAGAAAACCATTCTTAGAATGTCTTGATGCTCACTTTATGTGTAGTGTATATGGAGCTCTTCTAGTCATTAAAACACTCCATATGGATGGGATTAGAAAAAGAAACAGGTCCAACCACTATGGAAAACAGTAGGGAGGATCCTCCAAAAAATTTTAAAAATAGAACTACCACATGATCTAGCGACTCCACTTCTGAGAATATACCCAAAGGTAACTAATAAATTAACTGGAAAAGTTATCTGCACCCTCATGTTCAATACAGCATTATTTATAATAGCCAAGATGTGGAAACAACCTAAGCGTCTATGGATGCATGGGTGAATAAAGAGACTGTGGTATATATACAGGATGGAGTATTATTTAGTGTAAAATAACGAGGAAATCATACCATTTATGACAACATGAGTGGACCTTGAAGTCGTTATGCTAAGTGAAATAAGCCAGAGAGAGAGAGACAAATACCATATGGTGTCAATTAAATGTGGAATCTTACAAATAAACAAACAACAACAAACTCATAGAAAAAGAGATCAAACTTGTGGTTGCCATAGGCAAGGTTTGGAGGGGGAGTTGGAGGTAGGAGGTCAAAAGGACAAACTTCCACTTGTAAGATAAATAAATACTAGGGATATAATCTACAACATGATGACTATAGCTAACGGTGCTGTGTGATGTATAGGAAAGTTGTTAAGAATGTAAATCCCAAGAGTTCTCATCGTAATGAGAACACTTTTTTCTTTATTCTTTTCTTTTCTTTTCTTTTCTTTGTATCTATACGAGAACATGGATGTTAGCTGAACCTACTACAGTAATCATTTCATGACATATGTAAATCAAATCATCACGCTATATGCCTTAAACTCCTACAGTAATGTATGTCCATTATTTTTCAATAACACTGGGTGGGGGGAAGGAAAATTCTCAGGAAATTCTTGGGTTTTCTGGGGTATTCTAAATTTCAGGGAGGTCCAGAGATGAACGGTCCCTCAGCAGCCAACAGTACCTCTGGGGAGCCCCTAGAACCAGCTGTGAGTTAAGAATTTCTCTTGGGAAACAGCTAGAACCTCGGCGGAGTGTCCTACTCCCCTGCGGACTCCAGTCCAAGGCGATCATCCTCTTCTTTGCTCATTCAGGCCAATTTCAGGCCGATCACCACAGAAGGCAACTAGAGCCATTTGGGTGACCATACAATATAATGCATGTATTAAAATGGCATGAAATCTATAAATTTATAAGTACAATTTAAGAAATAGTTATGAAGGACCACTCACATTGGTGACAAATTAAGAATGCTGTCAACACCTGTAGAAGTATCCTGTGAGGCCCTTCCATGTCACAACCCGCTCCCTGAGTTCCTTTTTTGTTTTGTTTTGTTTTGTTTTGTTTTTATGCACTCCCTCTTCAGGCCCAGCATGCCCTCTTGGCCAGGATTTTATCAGCCCTGGAGAAAGTGTTAGACTTCCCCAACATAGTCTTTAGTGTACAGGACATGACACTTTTTTGGCATTTAATAAAAAAGCTGTTACTATTTTTGAAAAAAATTTCTCCATTGATCATAGGAAATGATTGTCTTCCAAGACACAAAAGGCATATATGTTCTGAGAACAGCTTGCTTTAGCAGTTCAAAAGGATTTGACTTGCTTTTTTATCATTTTTTCTAAAGAGATATTTTAAGCAATTTGCATTGTCCCTTTTGAATCAGTGTTTATATCATTTAGGTATTGGGTTCTCAGCATTTTTCCTATCTGCCTATATGTGTATATGTAAGTGCATGTATGTGTTTCAAGATAGGTGTTAATTCTTTGTCACATTTGTAACAAATATTTTCCCCAGGCTGTTGTTTAAGAGAACACAGAAACTCTTAATTTTGTTTATGTTGTAGATTACATTGACCTTTTCCTTTGTGATATTTTTTCCAGCAACTTTCAAATAATTTGAACAGACATTTCCAAATGTACATAAATGTAGAAAAAATATTATAATGAACCCACATATACTCTTTACCGAGGACAAAAATTATCACATATTCCCTCCCATTCATTCACTGTTCTTTTGCTGAAGTATTTCAAAGTAAATTTCAGACATACTATGATGTCACATATAAGTACTTCAGAATATATCTCTAGTTGATAACAGCTTTTCAAAGAACAATCAATACACACATCAACATTTATAATATTTCTTTAATATCTAATATCCAGTCAGGTGAAGTTTTCTCTGATTTTTAAAAATTAGTCATGTATCACAAAGGTTCCCTCTCTTTTTTATATTTTATGCCATTCAATTGTTGAAAAAATGGAGTCGTTTGTCCTAAGGAATAGCCCACTTTCTAGGTTTGGATGACTGTCTCCATGTGATGTCTCTTAGCACATTCCTCTATCCTGTGAATTTTCTATCAAGCGATAGAGATACAGATTTGGTAAGATTCAGGCTTAATTTTAGAGAGACAGAATACTTCATAGGGGACACTGTGAACCTCCTTTCATGTCATGTCAAGAGACATAACGTCTAAGTGTCCCACTCTGAGTGATGTTAAAGTTAATTAGTGGTTTCAGGTAATCAACATTGCAGGCAATCAGTGTCTGAGCGATCAGTTTTAATGGTCACTGATAATTGTTTCCTGGATCCAGTAGTGCATTAGGGCTCTAATACTTTTAAGCTTAGGAAGTCTTGCTCTATTATAGTATCAGCTAAGCTTGGAAAGTCTTACTTTATTATAATATCAGATCATTAAATATTTTCCTAGGACCTTATTGGGTTTTTTTTCTTTTTAACATTAAATCTTGGATCAATCTGGAATTTACTTCAGTGTACAAAGAGATGAGGATTTAAATTGATTTCTTATAGAAAGTACGTATTCCAAGAACGTCTCCAGCAAGTAGTGAAGATGACCTTTATTACCCCATGCACCTAGTGCTGGAATTCTGACTGGCCATGGAGCTTTTCTCAGGGGGACCCCAAACCATTTTCCAAATATTCAGTAATTTCCCCAGCACTCTCTGTGTCCTGACATCGGCACATTGATCAGAGAGAGATTTTGTAACTTACAAAGACCTCACAGCTGAATTCAGACAGAGTATCTGAGATGGGCGGGGTGTCCGTCATGCCCCTTACTTATTGTAAGAGCACATATATACCAGAATGGAAAACTAGGACTTTTTTGATTACTCAGGGTTTCAGTCAATCACTAAGTGTTAAATCTTGAAAATGTCAGCTTTTTATTTCTGCAAGCTATCACTTTGCCATTGAGGGAAATAACCTTGAAAAATCTGTACGCATGATATAATGACTCAAATATAAGCAGAAGTTGTTACATTTCTTTTTCTTCTTCTTTAAGAAAAAGAACACAGTCATCTCTTTCCAGATGTTGACACCTTCTGTCTTCTCCTTAAATTGGCCGAAATAAATCTTGTTGACAGGGTAATTATTTAGGTCATGTTTTTTTTTTGTTGTTGTTGTTTTGTTTTTTGTTTTTTACTACCTTGAGAAAAAGTTATCAGGTACTTGGTTTAAATCAGGAATAAAAATGCTGTAAAACTTTCTCAATGGTTTCTTGACTCAAAAAAATACCCATTTAAGCTAATACTAGGTTAGTTGTGCAAAAATTTTAACCACATTATCTTTTTGATCAAAGCCATCCATAGTTCTTCGTTATAAGACAAAATCAAATTCAAATTCAAGTTTCTACCTTCAAGTTCTCTCATTATGGATCCCCCACAACCTAGCCTCCCTTTTTCTTACCACTTATTCCTCAGAGGAACTCTTCAAAATTGTCACTCTCCTCTATTTTCCGAGCCTGTGTGGTTTTACACATGCTAATTCCTAATCTGAACATCTTTCTCATTTCTCTTTCTTGATACAGATTCTAGCCTTTTCTTTTGCAAATCCAGATCAAGTTTACACTCATCTACATTCATTTTCCTGGTAGTAGTCTTAAAGATCTCTTTGTTCTTTATGTGTCTTTAGAAACAAAAATAGTATAGTTTATTTAACATGTAAATTTTTTTCTCTTACTGTTTATGGCATGTTTGTTGTGGTTGTCTAAATAGATTGTAAGAGCCAAAGTAGTACGTACGCTACATAGGACTTGGATTTGGGACCCTGTTAAATTGAAATTCCTATGAATTTTTTTAAAGGATAATTTTGATGATGTGCTTATCAAATCCACAAATGGCATGACCAAAGAGTATGGTCGATTTAAAAAATGGCCACAATTTTCATGTCTTAACTTTTGTGAAGTGATTTTGCAGCTCCTCCCATCCAGAGACCAAGGCTGTTTTCCCAGACTTTGAAGATCCCTGGCTTTGGGACTTGTTCTGGCCAATTGACTACAGGGAAAATGATGGTGTCTTTATCCTGAGTTTATTAGGATTCAAACGGTCTTTCTTGGTTTTGCTTACTGTCCTGAGACCTCTCTTCTGACATGTGAACGAGTCCAGGCTAGCCTGTTGGAGGATGAGAAACCATGTAGAACAGAGACTAGCCACCCCTGCTGAGGTTCTTTTAGACCCACCTGCCTCCAAGTGACCTAGCAGCTACTAAACACAGATACATGAGTGGTGAAGTCTAGAAATACTGCTGAGCTGAGCTCAGGATAAGTTCTGACACACAGAATTAGAGCCAAATCCACCAAGTTTCAGGTGGCTTAATATACAACAAAAATTAACAAATGCAAAAGGAAAAATAAAAAATACTAAATCACAGCGTTTTGATCCTAACAGACTATAGCATTCTAATTTTAGTATATGTGCTGCTGAAGCTAGCACAAACCTATTGCATTCTAAAACAATATACTATATTCTTAAGGTAAAATGTAACTGAGGGAAGTACAAAACTCAAATTCGAGTTAAGAAAGCTAATTGTGGAAAGAATATGGAATAGCAGACAGATGGCTTATCAACGTATATATAAAACACTTAGTGGCTTTGGTTGACCACAAGCATGTGACTCAACCTTGTCTTTCTAACAAAGCTGGATTTTAAGCTGTGATTTTATGACTTTATGCTGTGTTAGGTGTATCAGACCCCAAAGTGGGGTTTGTCTGGAGGACACTGAACACTTGTTAAAGGGCCTAGAAACCAATGCATACAAGGAAAAATGGAAGGCAATGCACTTGGGTATCCAGTGGAAATATCGAGGGGGTAGAGTGCATAAGATAACTGTCTTAAACTATTTAAAGAGTTATTAGGTGGAAAAGAGGCTGGACATGTTTAGTGCCACCCCATTAAAAATTAGGACCCATGAATAGAAGCTATAAGAATATATATTTCATATCAACAAAGGGAAAAGGTTAAATTAGAGAGGTTGCATGTGCATACTGTTTAAGTATGTAGACTAGGGGCACCTGGTTGTCTCAGCTGATTAAGTGTCTGACTCTCGGATTCGGCTCAGGTTACGATCTCGAGGTTTATGAGTTCAAGCCCCACATCAGGCTCTGTGCTGACAGCGTGGAGCCTGCTTAGGATTCTCTGTCTCCCTCTCTCTCTGCTCATCTCTGCTCATACTCTCTCTCTCAAAGTAAATAAATTTACCCAAAAAAAAAAAAATGTAGGCTATGTCGAGGTGCCTGGGTGATTTAGTCAGTTAAGTGTCCAACTCTTGATCTTGGCTCAGGTCATGATCTCACAGTTCATGGGACTGAGCCCCATGTCGGGCTCTATGCTGATAGTGTGTAGGCTGCTTGGAATTCTCTCTCTCCCTCTGTCTCTCAAAATAAGTAAATAAAACTTTAAAAAGGAAAAAAAAAAGAACATAGACTATGTAGTCAAAACCAGGTCCTCTACTTATAGCTGGATGATATTGGGCAGCTGCCCAACCTCACTAAGCCTTCATTTCTCCTTTATCCATATATGGAAATAACAGTACCATTTAGTAAGGTTATGATAAAGATTGAATAGGATTTTTGAAGATAGCCCAGTGTCTAATACATAGTAAGCATGCAATGTATTTTATTTATTATCATTAATAATAAGAGCAATATAATATGAGATGAACTGCCTCAGGTGGTAGAAATCCCGCTCTAACTGGAAATGGCCACTGGAGGGTTGGCAGGTGTTTGTAGGGCAAATTTAAGCATCAGATGAGAAGTTGGACTCAATGACACTAAATTGCCTTCCAGTGCTGATCAAGCCATTCTGTAACCCTTAAGACAGGAATAACTTCTTTAGTATCTCCCAGAGTACTTAGCATAATGGATCAAATGATATTCACTACTATTCTTAATAAAGTTGTCTGATCATATCATTGTAAATGTATATTTTCTCATAGTAAGAGTTGTTCCATGCTGGAATGAAACTATGTGAAGATTCTTGATTTTCTGTATCTAATTTGCTCTTTAAAAAAAGGATGTCACAAAATTTTATTTTTACAATTACTAATATTGACTAAAATGAAAGAGTCTAAGTTTTGGTGCTACCAACTCTTCTTTGTGAGATACTGAAATCCATATGTACAAGCCTCTCATCTTCTCACACCTGGAGTTAACCTATCAGAATGCCTCATTTTAAACTGGTCAGATATTTTTGAGGTACAAAAGGCTGAACTTTCTTTCACGACTGACTTCCTACCAAAAGTTCAAGCCAAAGCCAGTAACCAAACATTTTTCCGTCTCTTTGCATGGGCAGCATCTGGAAATGCTGACCACAATCACTCTTACCTTCTATGGGCATGGTGGGCACTTCTAACTCCCACTGCAATCCTATTGAATAAAATAGATCTGGTAGAATTATCTAAGTAGGATAATATACCTATCTTCCTCAACCATCTCATTGTTATCAGTTAAATAGGGAGGAATTCATGATGGCCAAGGCCCTGTCTTCATGGTCCCTAATTGATAAAAAATCTTTCCTTTTCTTACAATGAGTTCCAGCGTAACAGTGGGTATTAATCATCTGTGAGAAGTGTTTTACTTTAATTAATGAAGGTTTAGAGTCAGGTTCTCTGGCGAAGAGAATCTTCAAATGTGTAAGTGGGAAGAAAAGTTCTCAATTCTTTGAACGAGCTCTGGATTCTGGATATGCGGTGAAACAAAGTATTCACAGGCACAAACAAGATTTCCAGACCATTCAGTGCCTGGGGTGTGCCACACACCGTGCCACACAGGGAGGAATACAAAGAAAAGAAACGTGGTCCATTACTAACAGGAGACAGAAATCCAAGCAAACTATTTCAACAAAGTAAGAGCAACACAGTAAGAGAAAACAAGTAGAGGTTTAACTCAGAATAGAGGATGGAGGAGGGGCAGAAGAAAAGTGGAAGTGAATTGTAAGACAGACTGAAAAAGAGGAGGGGGTGAGGCAGGAACAGCCTGCACAACGGCACAGAGCTGCGCAGTAGTGTGTAGGAGTCAAGGGAATGAGCAACGGAGCTGAAGCTGGAGTGGCAGGGAAGTATGTCGTTATTCAGGCCTCCCTCTGCCACTGAGACATTCAGACTAACTCAGTAGTAATGGGAAGTCACTCCACCTCTCAGTCAAGTAAGGAGCTTGATCATATTTGTACTTTGAAAGAATAACTCTGTAGCGGTATTGATGGGGTGCTCCAAGAAGGGGAGAGTGGAGAGAGGCGAACCAGTTAGGGAGTTCATCTGGAACCAGAGGAGAGACGACAAAGGCCTTAATTACAGCAATCGTGACAGGGAAGGAGAGGGTGAATGTCAAGGTTTTAGAGCCATCTGAACTGAGTGGCTGACTGGAAGAGAAAGATGAACTGAGAGATAGCACCTGCGTGCCTGCCTTGACTTGTAGAAGGTAGGAATGTTCACTGGCAGACGTATAGAGCATTTGTACAGCAGCAGAATCAGAAGGGAATGAGAAAACAATTGCTTTAGTGTTTGCACATACTGAGCAAATGAAACAAGAGAAAAAAGAAAATTTCTCAAGGAGCGAGAGTCGATTTTTTTTAAACGGGCACCAGGAACAGAACACTGGAGAGCAAAATCGGAGGCATCACTGAGGCAAGATGAATGAAACAGCCGAAGAGACTGAGAAGGTCAGATGGGAATTTGCAGAGTCAGCTCTCAAAAAAACCAAGAGATGAACAACTTGCAAGAAAAGGTCAGTTGAGTCAAGTTAGAGAAGAACTGAAATGTACTCTGGGTTTAGCAGTTAAGGATTTTCCTCCTGACCTTGGCAAGACTACTTTCTCTTCGTACAGTGAAGGAAGGAATCTTCCACGCCACAAAGAATGAAAACATTTCCCATCCACCCACCCTCAACCTCTTTTTCTATTGTATTGTAATCTCAATGTGTCTCTAAATGCTGATTTCCCTTTGCAGGTTCTTGGTATAAAGATCACAGTTTCTGCCTTTTGCAAATGAATAATGTCTTTTAAGAGTTACCCTGTAAGCAAATGTCTTTTAAGGTAAAGTTGAATTTTTCACTAAGCTGTTTGTTAGAGAGGTTTCAGAAGGCATTGAATGAAAATCAGGCTGAACTCAGGTAATCAAGAAAACAGGGATCTCAGATACAACAATATGAGAACTTCTTTCCCTTACTTATTCTATCACTTCCCTCCCCTTGGTAACAAGCAGCTTACAATGTGGAAAGAATTAGGCTTGGCGATTTGAGGACATAAATAATGAATAAGGCACAATCCTGCCCCGCCTAAAGCCCCCAGCCACCGAGATTACAAGCCCTGCAAAAGACAGACAAGCAATCAACCAGCCCTAAAGTGAAGTCTGGTGAAATAAATGTTCATAATAGTTAAAGTAAAATTCTATGGGAGCCCAAATATAATTCCCCATCTCTCATAAAATTCAGGAAATGACCTTTAAAAATGTAGACACAATTGGGGAGTTCATCGCACCACTAATTACCTCCCTTATTCTTCAGACCATAAACTTTTATGCAATCTACTCTCCGTTCACTTCATTCGTACTCGTATATTTCACCAGGCATCCAAACGATCTACATGAAAACCTTAACAGGCATTAGTGGCAAGTGGAGATTCCAGCTCTACCCTTGGCTTTATTGTGATTCTTTTATTAAATTGAACTCTAATGACATTTAATAATACCACTTTGACTCTTCATTGAAAGTGTTAAAGTTCCTAAAATTAAACGCATAGCCTCATGAATTAGGTGAACACGAAACCTCTTTCTCCCGATGGAGACAAACTGGGACACCAAAATATATCGAAGGGCTTCTGAAAGATACTATTTTGATCTGAGTAACCTCATGGCGATACCTTTTGCAGTTCATACCCCCTTTAAAGTTCTTTGTAAAGCAACTGCCTTTGAAGAGACAACTTAACGCTGCGTGATCACACATTATTTCCACTTGTGCAAGGGTTGCTATTTTTAACTGGGGCCTTTGGAAAATGAAAATCTAAGGTTGGTTACTGTAGCCAGAGTGACCCATAATATAAGCCAGGTCATACTTTTTTGGCATCCTTCTGTGTGCTCTCAGGAAACTTTGATTATATTTTAACTAGGAACAGAAAAGAGATCATCCAAACAAAAACCCATCTATCTCTCCTGCAGGTAGTTAGGCATGGGTTCTTGAGTCAGGCATGCCTAGTTTTGGATGCCAACTCTATCTACCATTTATTAGCTCCGTGACCTTGAACGAGTTCTTTATCCTCTCTAGGCTTCATCTGTACAATGATTAAATGGAAGACTGGATATGAAGAACTTATGTTAGTGTTTTGCAGAGTCCTCAAACAATGATGGTTATTACAATAATTATTATTGTTATTATCACTTATAGCCAACTGTCCTGGGTTACTGTGTATAGCAGAATGGAATGGAAGACATTCAATATCTGTTTATTTCTCCATGGATATTTGGCTGGCATAGAATGTGTAGACTATAGTTTTCAAGAAGGGCTCCCTTTGGCTTTCTCAAGGGTACCCACAGTATTGGGAAGGTAGCATAACTGCATAAGTTCTATATGAATTCTGCTGACAATTCTATAGGATTATTTCTCAGAGTTTCATGATACTATTTTTTTTCTGATCTATGTGAATAGAGAGCCTATGTATCCTATGGCAGTCTTAGATCATCTTTTTTCCCTATTCCCAGGTTGGACAAATTACAGTTTCTTTTTCTGTCAATAACAGATGAGGTAGTCTACTAAGCATTTTCTATCAGAAGTTCCGCTTGGTATTTTTCAGCTGGGTTCTGGGAGAGACTTTAAGGCAGTGTTAACGGGAAAGTGTCAGCACACTGAGATAAGAAAAGAATAAACAGGAGTTTTGTAATACAAATATGACTCCATGACCTCTGATAGTGGCACAGTCCCCAGTAGCAAGGGTCTGGTGATGTGTGTGTGTACTGTTAACAAAACATTTACCTCATATTTAAACACCAAGTACGTCATAATGTGGCTGCACATCTAGTCCATACATGTTGTACCATATGTTTGAGCCTTTATAGATAAGCTGTGAAGTAAGGTCAGAATAAGAATGACTTTTGTTTAAGTTTATTGTTTCCTATTTTTCTAGTGTATAGCCATCTACCTGTTTCTGAACGTTGAATTTTGTAAACCTAATAAAATATATCCTACAGATATTAATTGTTCCTATTTATTTATTTGTAGGGTTTGGGAGCTGGCACTGAATATTTTTATATACTGATGGGAGAATATAAGTTGAATAGCTTTTGGTTTAAGTACATTTGTTAAATCTTATTATTCCTCTTTGGAGCTTATCAGACCTGATTAGGGAGCCATTTGTCTGCTGGGAATATTGGGATGGATAGATTTCTTGTCCTTGTGCATCAGGCTGTATGTCTTACCCATGTAACCTCCTACCAACGGACTCAAACTTCAGCCTAGTGTGTGCTGGGGTAATAGTGGGACTCTAAGAACCTAAATTTAAAGGATATGCACTCTCACCTCTGGTTATTTCATATTTGCAGACAGGCCTCATTTTATTGTGCTTCACTTTACTGTGATTCACAGACACTGTATTTCTTGTTTTTGTTTGTTTTTTTTTACAAGCTGGAGATTCGAGACTTCGAGTGACAAGTGGAAGTCACTACACATGTGGCAGAAATAGCAACAGAAGTTCTCCTGTGGGCAAAATGCTATCAAACAACATCACATGCTCCAGGGAAATCATTTGCTTAAAAAAAAGGCAACTGCAATGGCAAAATTCATGGTTGTGTCATTTTAAGAAATTGCCAGTCACCTCATCCTTCAGGAGCCACCACCCTGATCGGTCAGCAGCCATCAGCATCACGGCAAGACCCTCTACCGGCAAAAAGATTACAGCTCATTGAAAATTCAGGTGACGGCATTTTTTAGCAATGAAGTATTTTTAACTAAGGGAGGTACTTGTTTTTTAGGCACAATACTACTGCACACCTATAAGACTACAGCGGAGTGTAAACAACTTTTACATACACTAGGAAGCAAAAAAAAAAAATTCATTCGACTTGCTTTATTGCAATATTCACTTTATTGTGGTGGTCTGGTAGTGGGTCGCTCACATCGAATACTACTTTAACAACCATTATGAACAAGGACAAAATGGTGAAAATAGCTGACTAAAATCCTGTGTAACAGGGTTATAACAAAAGCTGGAGCCCCAAATGTTTACCCCAGGGAATCCAAACTTGACTCAGATGATGAAAGAATAGAATACAATGTCAAATACATGCATGAAGATATTTATATTTTCAAACTAATGACAGCTCCTACATACAATAAAATCAATAGACATGTTATTTGGCCAGCTAATGGGTTCCACTGCCATTCCCGAGTTTGAGTATTTTCGATGCAAACTGGTTTGCCTCAGTTCTGGGGGAGCATTCCCAAAATTCAGGGTATTGATAGGTATCTGGGCTTATTACGTTCAGAATTCAAAGACAGGGTTCTCTGCTAAGCAGAAATCTGCTCATCACCTCATTCGTAGAGACAGACCTTAGTGTGTTTATCTCGCCTTCCTTATTCAGGTTCAATTTGGGAGATGGGTCTTAGCAACTAGGCATTTTCACTTCTTTAACTGATATTTTCTACTGTTTTCTACTTTCACTAGATTCTAAGTGACTTTCCATGCAGCTACTTTTCCCCTGGTCTAATTGTGCACTAGGATATCACTGCAGCTAATGTACCACAGGCCAAAATAGTCACGGAATAGACAAGATGGAAGTTGAGCTCTCTCAGGCAATAGCAGGCGGAACACACGCAGTCAACAGTTCTGCGGAGTCAGGGACTCTGACGCTTAAATTTCATTTCTCTGCCGTCCTCTCTTGATCTAAGGTGGCTATTCTTGCTATTGCTACCTCATTTGTATTCCAGACAGCAAGAGAGGGATGCCTTTCCTATGAGAGCCATAACTCACAACTTGCATACATCACTTCCACTCATACCCCATCGGCGATAATCTCATCACATTGCTGCAAGGGAGGTTGAGAAATGTGCTCTTTTTCTGGATGGACATATCCCAACTAAAACTCCCGTTATCTTAGATGAAGAAAATGGACCTCTTCATTTGAAAGTTTCTTTTTCACCCTGTCACAAAAAAAGTTCTAGAAGAGAAATAATTAATATATTTTGCCCCACGGGCCAGAAGCTAAATGTACAGAGACAGAGATCCAATCATACAGCTCATGCTCAGAGAATTAAAATTCCGTTTACCTGCAACTGTAGTAATTGTAATGGCTTGCTTTGCTCAGCATTATTTTCATTTTCTGATTATTCTATTCCTGACTTTGGTATTTTTTTGGAAGCAGCAGTAAGCCACAGATGAGTTTGTGGGTTGGCTTTTCCATTCTCTTGGGTCGTGGAGAGTTCTAAATATTGAATATTAATCCCAAGGTTCTTCTCACAGAATAGGTGCTATCTATCCAGACCCGGCTACCCCATCATGATGTAACATTCAGTGATTCTCAGTGGGCTGTGACTTAGAAGACTATTCTTAAAATGTCCCGTTTGCTACACTAAACTTCCCTTTGATAAGAAAAATTCTCCAAGTGCTAAAAGGAGCTAAAGATTAATCTGTTAAAGGGACACCTCTATTTTTCTTCCCATAGATGCCTCCCAACTTTGAAATAAAGCAGCGCTCTATTTTGTTGATCCTTAGTTCACTGGTTCCTTTCTTTTTATCTATTGTTTATCCAGTGACTTCCAACTACCTCCTCCAGTCTCCCTTTCGCTAACCCGGAAATACAGAAGGCCCAGGGAGCCTGGTTTGTTTTGTTAGCCACTCTTCCATTTAATAACACTGCTATCCTTTAAGGCGGTGTCTCTCTCCATTTCCTTCTGGTCAAATCAAGTTAAAGTTACTTTCCTTTTGACTGGGGACATACTCACCTGTCACCTAAATTCCTTTTGAGAAAGGCAGGTTGGCATTGCCATGGTCATGGGCAGTTCCTAATCTAAAAACAGCTCCATCTGCTTGTGTATTCTGTACAATTTGCTGAGGTCATGACACTTTATTGGGCTGTTTCGACTTGGCATGATCTATACAATGCTTGCTGAGCTGAAATAATGCCTCTTTCAGCCTGGTCTCTTGTCTTGCCCATAGTGCCAAGGAGAATTCTGTGGGAGAGCCTGGTAAGTTAAATTTTATGTCGTCTTCTAATGTTACTTATCTCTCTAAATCCTTGCTTTTATCTCCATCATCATCATCTTATTCCCTTTCAACAGTCCACTTTAGATCTGCCATTAATTTATTGAAATCCCAAAATCCCTTTTGCATTTACTGTTAGCCTGTGCAACCTCTTGGGGGCAACTTGTTTACGGTCAAATACATTAAAGAGTAGCCTTTCTTAATTCATTCTCCAGAGTGTCTCCTATAAATTACAAAGAAAGTCCTCTAGTTATAACATTTTGGGATTTGGGGGGAACAAGTTCATCTTGAGCTTTCACAACAGTGTTTAGCAGCTGCAAAGGCAAGGAAGACAAAGCTGTCAGGTCATCCCCTGGAAATCCCAAGACCTATATTTTTAACGTTTGCATTCTTATTTACATAAATTTGTATGCTCCATTCAAAAGGCGCTGACTCCAATTATGCAAAATAACACATGCAACTTCTCTTGATCTGAAAGTGGATAATCTCACATTCCAGGCTTGCTTTCCTGCTGCCCAGAGTGATTTCTTTGGCTTTTCCCTCTTTGCTCCCAGAAGTTTTCCTCCTTTATTCCTACCCGCTAATTATAACCACTAATGAAGAATTATCATTTAATTATAAGACCGGAGTTGGTCCCAAAATATTCTTTTTTCAATTATGAGCTCACATTGGTATTGGGGCTTTCATAACACCTTCGTCCCCCCAGCAAGGAAACATTAGTCCTTGCTTCAGCTTGGGACCCCATAATCTGGGTCCAACATGCAGCCTTTCACCCAACCGAAAATTTCTGGATGGTGAGGAAGAGAGTTTGGATTCGAGGTAGAGTAACCACAGATTTCAATTATTCACACCAAATGCTACTTTCTATTGACCCCTATCATTAAAAGCTTGACTATACTTACATTTGTGGCATCATTTCCCCCCTTCAGGTGGATGGCAAACAGAGCTGATTGCAAAATGAATTCAATCGAGTATTTTACAGCAAATTTATTGATCCCAGAAACCAGAGCCTCAGAGCAATTCCACTCAACCCAAGATAGCCCTGGTGTCAACATACAGACATCGGTCTGCTAATTCTGCCCTGCCAGGGGAGGGCGGGAGACCTGAGAATCACATAGTGAGATACCACCAAACCAAGAATGGTCATACTGCACTTTCCTTCTGCTCTTTGAAAAACTTTCCAGAAAGTTACTCCCTACCTTTTTTATACTGCTGTTAGCATTTCTGATCAGGTCTAGGAAAACACTGAGTAAACTAAAGGACTGTCTACTGGATGAAGTGAAAATTAGTCAAAAGAGACCCATCCAAGGTTTATTGACTTCTGGTGTTAGCCTTTGAAATGGATTCTTTCTGTCCCCACAAACTGCTGGTCTATTTAGAACCTATCTAAACAAAGTTGGGGTACCTGGGTGGCTCAGTTGGTTAAGTGTCTGACTTCAGCTCAGGCCATGATCTCATGGTTCAGTTTGTGGGTTTGGGCCCCACATCTGGCTCTGCACGGACAGCTCTGAGTCTGGAACCTGCTTTTCAGATTGTGTCTGTGCCTCTCTTTGCCCCTCCCCTGCTCGTGCTCTGTCTCTCTCTCTCTCAAAAATAAATAAACATTAAAAATTTAAAAAAAAATAACCTACGTAAACAAAGTCAAACTAGGTGGGGCTGCAGGGGACTGAAGCAGAGACAAGGCAGTGAAGGGCTGGGGCAGTTGCCAACACATTTTGTGATGTGGGGGGTGTGTTTTGTTTGTTGTTTTAATCTTTGTGCCAAGTGATACCCTTCTCACTAGGAACTCAAGTCAGCAGAGGGGAAGTGCAGACCCCACTGAACACAAAGTACAGAAACTCAGTTCCAAGAAGCTTGGGTTGCTTCCCTGCTATGCCTGCAAAACATCAGGCCTGCTGACGGCATGAGGAAAGGCTTCCTGCTCAGCCAGGCTTTCACACCCTGCGGACCACTGCCTTGGGCGGGACTTGCCGCCCAGGCAAAATTACCAGGAACTGCCAGGCAAATAGATTCATTTCCTTTTAAAAAGTACAAAAAAACCCCCCTCTAATTTGGATGCAAATTTTTAAAAAATAACTAATAAATAAATTAAATATTTATTGACTACCTACCAAGAAAAAAAAAAAAAAAGTACAACAAATTCTGGTTCCACCCACAGAAACCTATAAGTTGAAGAAAAAAGCCATATTGAAAGAAGTTTTGTTTGTTTTTGATGTGCACCAACAATAGCTCTGTTTCATCCCGGACAGTGGATGGTATGTCGCCTGAAGAGGCACTACTGAAGCAAAGGACAGGAAAGTAGCAGGAATCCCAGATGTATGCGGTCCTTCTGGCAAGGTGTGCTTGCTCTACCAGACTTAGGCTTCTCTTCCTAACGCAGGCTTCTCTTCTACCCCCTTCCCCAGCTTCCTTTTTTTTTTTTTTTTACGTTTTTAAGTTTATTTATCTTTGAGAGAGAAAGAGAGAGAGAGAGAGAGCAGAGGAGGGGCAGAGAGAGAGAGGGAGAGAGAGAATCCCAAGCAGGCCTTGCACTGTCAGCATGGAGCCCAATGTGAGGCTTGAACTCACAAACCATGAGACTATGACCTGAACTAAAATCAAGAGTTGGATGCTTAATCGACTGAGCCACCTGGGCGCCCCCGCCCCCAGCTTCCATTTCTTGACATAAGCAAATTGAGGATGTGCTTCCTCTAGGCGTACCATGTATATTGCCTTTCATTTATTCATTCATTCAGTTCATTTGCATAATTTGTTGAGTGCCCAGATACATAGTGAACAAAATAGGTAAACATAAAAATTCGCCAGGCACCTGGGTGGCTCCGTTGGTTAAGCATCTGATTCTTGTTTTCAGCTCAGGTCAAGATCTCACTGTTGATGAGTTCAAGCCCCACATCAGCTTCCACACTGACAGTGCAGAGCCTGTTTTGGATTCTCTCTCTCCCTTTGTCTCTCCCCACCCCCAAAATAAAATAAACATTAAAAAAAATAAAAAATAAATAAAAACTTGCTGTTATGGATTTATATTAAATTATTTAAATGGTGACAGTCCATGAGTCCCATGAGGCAGGTACTATAATGATGCCCTTTTTACAGGTGACTTGCTCAAAGTCACACAGCAAGTGAATAGCAGAGCTGGGGTTTGAACCCAGGCAGGCTGGCTCTAGAGAGCCCACACTTAACCATCAGGCTCTACACTTCTTGGTGGGATTGATGGGTGTGGGTTCAGGGTCAGAACAGTAGCTTCAGGCAAAACCTGTAATTTCTCTTCTAGAACCAAAGTCTTTCATCGCACAAGATAGCTTAAATAACAGGTACGTTGTTAAAAGTAGTATCATGGCTGGATTTCACACTAACATGTTGAAGAGGATCAGAATATGCCACCCCCAAATATGCCAGTTTGGCATAAGAATTATTTTGAGCTGAAAATGACTGAGAAATGACAGACTTGCAGGAAAAGCACCCACCCCACCCCCTCCAACTTCCCCATCACTTTTAGTCTAAAAGCAGCACATAAATTTCCCTTTCTAAAGGTTATATAAATTTTTATTTTTATTTATTTTTTTAATGTTTACTTATTTTTGAAGGAGAGAGACAGAACAGGAGCGGGGGAGGGGCAGAGAGAGAAGGAGACACCAAATCCAAAGCAGGCTCCAGGCCCTGAGCTATCAGCACAGAGCCTGATGCGGGGCTCAAACTCACAGACTATGAGATCACGACCTGCGCCAAAGTCAGAGACCCAACTGACTGAGCCACCCAGATGCCCCCAGAGGTTATATAAATTTTTAAATGTGCCTTCTTCTCCCATACTGACAAGAAGATGACTTTATCACCAGAAGTGATTCTTATCAATGGGTAAGGCACCAACTTGAGTCTGCATAACAAACATAATAAATAAGTCTTATCGCCCATTAATTTCCTCCATATGTTTATCTTCTCACAATTTACAATCCTGAGAAGCCCAAACCCTCCCTTCTCCTTTCTCCGGTCTCTTCTCCACATCTTACTGCCTTTTGTAAAAATAACCCCAGAACATAAAACTGCTTCTTTGAGTCCTCACTTCTTTTCTATGAAGACCTTCTTATCTGCAGTAATAAATTTTTTCTCTTGGTTATCTCTTTTTCTAGTTTGATTTGCATCACCCCAGGTACTAAGCCTAGGTTTTTTTCCCCCTCCTCTACAACATAAATTACTAAAATTACCGTCTCTCCTTCTAACAAGTTCTGATAGACAGAGGAAGGTAAGTCAAAGAGCTCAGAGCAGAACATTGAAAGGAGTGGGGAGGACATTGGCAGGATGGGGGGCGGGGGGGGCGGCAGAAGCTGAACACGTGCATCTCAGATCAACACCTCTCAGTTCAACATTTTGCCAAAGGCAAGGGCACACTGGGGCCAACTGGACCATTCAGAATTGGGATTTTATCAGCCACTTGTATGAGATCCATTTGATTATTTCACCCAAATAGCTCAAGACCAAAAGGCCTAACAGCCAACATGCTCAGATCATACTGTTCGGTAAGAAATGGATTCATTCTTACTTTGCCAATTGGCTTCTCAATCAGAGGGCTCGTAAAGCAGACTGGAGCTATGCTGCTGTTGTACATCGAAAGTTTCCATTGCTGTTCCTGCAAGAAAGGAAACACATGGGGGAGAGAGAGATTTCAGAGACTTGGCCGCCTTTTCTGCTGCACAGAACCATTTTCCAGTTTTTCACAACAGTGCCTCACGCACTTAAAACCTAAGGGTTGTCACTTGAAGTACCTGAGTCAATGGTTTTGAACGGGCATCTTTAGTTTGCAGTCAGTGCAAATTCAGTTAACCTTGTACAAGGACATATTACAAAACCATTTATGACATTTTGAAGGAATTCATGTACACATGTTGACACAGATGCAAAATATTTTCAGCCTAATCTGTTAAGGTATCTTCCTAGAACATAAATCAGACTATGTGAATCTTTTTAAAACAAAAATGACTTTACTAATCTCCCATTGCACAAAAACACTGGCCACAAGTAAACGTCTAGTTTTCAAATCTTTAATTGTATGTGGGATAACATCCAAAGTTCTCTAGCTGCCTTTCAGAACACTCCAAATTGTGGCTTTCTGTGTTTTTTGTTTTGTTTTGTTTTTTATTTTTTCTGCCTCAGCTCCAACTCTGTCCCACAATTTAACCTATCACTCAAGCCACATTATTCATGTGTTTTCCTCCATTCTATGCCTTTGTTAATGCTGTTCCCAGTTCCCAAAATATGCTTTCCTTGGTATCTGCCTATGATTTCCTACCTGTCCTATTAAGCCCAGCTCAGATTCCCTAAGAAACATTTTGCTATTTTTCTCTACTTCTTTTCTTTCCTATATTTTTAAATTTTAATTCCAGTATAGTTAACATAATGTTGTATTAGTTTCAGGTGTGCAATATAGCGATTCAACAATTTTATACATTACTCAGGGCTCATCCAATAAGTGTACTCTTAACCCCTTTCACTTGTTTTACCCATCCCCCACCCACCTCCCTTCTGGTAACCATCAGTTTGTTCTCTAGAGTTAAGAGTCTCTTTTTTGGTTGTCTCTTTTTTTGTTGTTCATTTGTTTTGATTCTTAAATTCCAGATATTAGTTAAGTCGTATGGTATTTGTCTTTCTCACTTATTTCACTTAGCATTATACCCTTTAGATCCATCCATGCCATTGTACACAGGCAAGATTGCATTCTTCTTTATGGTCAAGTAATATTCCATTGTGTGTGTGCATGTGTGTGTGTGTGTGTGTACACAACTTTATTCATCTATTGATGGGCACTTGGGTTGTTTCCATGCTTTAGCTATTGTAAATAATGCTTCAGTGAACATAGAGATGCATGTAACTTTCCAAGTTAGTGTTTTCATTTTCTTTGGGTTAATATCCAATAGTGGAATTACTGGAACATAGTTCTAATTTTAGTTGTTGAGGGACCCCCATAATGTTTTTCAGAGTGGCTGTACTGGTTTGCATTCCCTTGCAATAGTGCATGAGGGTTCCTTTGTCTCCACATCTTCACCAACACTTGCTGTTTTTTGTGTTTTGATTTTAGCCATACTGACAGGTGTGAGGTGATAGCTCATGTGGTTTTGATTTGCCTTTCCCGGATGGTGAGTGATGTTGAGCATCTTTTCACAAGTCCTTTCACCATCTGATATCTTCTTTGGAAGTCTCTACTCATGTCTTCTGCCCATTTTTTCATCAGATTACTTGCGGGGTTTTTTGGTGTTGAGTTTTATAAGTTCTTTACATATTTTGGATATTAAACAGATATGTCATTTGCAAATGTCTTCTCCCATTCAGTAGGTTGTCTTTTGGTTTTGTTGATGGTTTCCTTTGCTGTGCAGCTTTTTATTTTGATGTAATCCCAATAGCTTATTTTTGCTTTTGTTTCCCTTGCCTCAGGAGACATATCCAGAAAAAAGTTGCTGTGGCTGATATCAAAGTAGTGACTGCCTGTGTTCTCTCCTAGGATTTTTATGGCTTCAGGTCTCATACTTACATTTAATTAATTTTAAGTTTATTTTTGTGTACAGTATAAGAAAGTGGTCCAGTTTCATTCTTTTGCATGTAGCTGTCCAATTTTCCCAACACCATTTGTCAAAGAGACTGGCTTCTTCCCATTGCATGTTCTTGCCTCCTCTGTCAAAGATTAACTGACCATATAATCATAGGTTTATTTCTGGGCTCTTTTTTTCTGTTCTGTTCATCTATGGGTCTATTTTTGTGCCAGTAGCACACTGTTTTGATTACTACAGCTTTGTAATATAACTTAAGTCCAAAATTGTGATGCCTCTAGCTTTGCTTTTGTTTTTCAAGATTGCTTTGGTTATTCAGGATCTTTGGCGATTCCATACAAATTTAGGGTTATTTGTCTAGTTCTGTGAAAAATGCTGTTGGTATTTTGATAGAGATTGCATTAAATCTGTAGATTGTATTTTCCTCTACTTCTAACGAGAGTCAGAATAAATTTCTTTCTACCGCAAAGTCCATGTACTATTATTCGAGTACTTGCCACTCTCTGCTGAGAATGTGAGCTACCAAAGACAGAACTCGTGTTATAGTTATCTTTATATCCTTCATAGTCTAGCAGTGGTCTTATACATTCTGTGATCCAAACATTTGTGCCCCTGCAAAAAGTCATATGTTGAAATCCCAATCCCTAAGGTGATGGTATTAGGTGATGGGGCCTTTGGGAACTGATTGGATCATGAAGGAAGAACCCTCATAAATGGAATTAAGGTCCAATTAATTAATTAAAGGAGGCCCAAGAGAGTTTCCTTGTTGTGTGAAGATAAGATGAGAAGTCTATAACCCAGAAAGGGACCCTCAGCCAGCAATGTTGGAACCCCGACCTCAGACTTCAGCCTCTAGAACTGTGAGTTAGAAGTTTTTGTTGTTTTTTAGAAACCAAGTTCAAGGTGTTTTGTCATAGCAGCAGGAACTAAGATATACTGTAGGTGCTTTCTATTAATCTTTCTTTTGGCCAGCTGAGTCTTGTTCTCTATGTAGTCACTAATTTCCAAAGCACCCTTCTAATCCAGTTCTTTCCAACTCCCAGCTCTCATGCCCCTAACACACATTTTACACTCTCTTTTCAGTCTTGTTAGAGGACACATCAAGAGGATTGTTCTTGAAGAAAAAACTTAATTGTAGGTACCAATAACCCCCTAAAATAAAAATGACCTTTAAAAATTAATTAACAGGTATTGATCCATCCCTACCTCCTGCTGTCCATTAATTGGCCATGTTTCTTGAGTGAAAGGAAGATTTTGCAGTGGCCTTAGCAAAGGATTGAGTTTGGGCCTCTGGAATCTCTACCCCTGCTGTTACTAATTATCGTACCCGGGGCAAATTACTTGTTCCAGGGGGGCCCGGCCTGTGAATGAGGTTTGCATTATTTACACACATCATGCAGGGAATTTTGAAACTAATTGTGGAGATGTCTGTGACCTGGAAAGGTGAAGCATAATTCCTGGAGGAGAAGCCCTGTACTTTACCTTTAGGAGAAGTCGTTCAAACCTCTGCCTTCTTCTCCGGGTCTGAAAACAGGGGTTATGGTTGGATTCCAAGGGAGGTGAGGATTTCTGTCCATTAGGAGTTAAACAGAGACTAGCAACTCACTTCACAGGTCATATTCCAGCCATCAAAGTTTAATTACTATCAAACCCTGTTGGCTCTGGTCCAACCATATTAGTGAAGCCATAATGAAAGTTCCAAGGGATCCCATTACCAAACCCCACCTTCCAGAGATAAAAAGACACTACATGGCACCAGGGAAAAGGCCAAAATATATTTACTTGAGATTGCAACTTTTATTGTTTTAAATGAAAATGTTGATGATCAGGACACATGATTCTGTTTTGAGGAAGTCAATCTGCAGACACAGTAGATGAATCTGAAGAACTTGCCCTTGGCTCTGAGGCTGGCCCAGTTGCTATGGCAATGTATAACTAGTTTTCTTATGTTGTTGTGCTGCCTGATTTTCTTTAGACTAAAGATTCCCTTGATACATTTGCACTGGGTATGGTTAAGACTAAAACAAGCCGGCAGTTGCAAAACATAGATTTCTTACCGAGAAATTATTGGTTTGGTGGGGAAATATGTGATGATTCTGGGCCATACATGCAAAGGAATTTCTGAAATCATGGGTTCACATGCAAAACAAAGTAGTGATGGGCATACAGTTATTATTAGTCAGTGTCTCCCTTTTTCGGTATCCTTTCTTCATTTCGGGATTTCCACATGAGGTTTTGTTGTTGTTCCAGGGATTGAGTGGCTGGGTGGCTGGTGCTAAGTGCTGCTCCACATTGAACTCCACATCTGCTAAATGTGGGGATGGGGGTGCTGAGAATGGACTTGGGCCAAGTGGAAGAACAGAGAATTAGAGAAAAGTCGTTGACGCCTCAGGCAGCTCTCTGCAAAAAGAGAACAATTACTGCCCCTCATCTTCTTTTCATAATAACTTCAGAACACCCCTGAGAAGCTACAGAACTGTTCAGAGATCCCCACAGGAGAGGTACCTGGTGTTTTTGTTCTATGACTGAATTCCTAAAGGGAGACGGAAGAAGTGGTTAAGGACTTGAACTGTAATTACAACCTTCAGTGTTTATCCTGGCGCCTGAAATGTAAGAGCAATTCCTGGTGCTAAAGGACAGAAATAATCTAGGATTTTAAAGGACTGCAAGGATCACCTGATAGGCTCAGCTAGCTGAATGAACAGTGGGATCAGTCCAGATGGCATCTACTTAAGGGTGCATTGCTGAGCAGCTCAAACAAACCTAATAACCCTGAAGGAAAGAATGAGTCCCTCCTTCGCAAATCTTGATTTTATACTCCACAGAAAACATGGACACTGTTGTCCATCAGCTCCGCACCCCTGCTCCCCAACACCTTGGGGCTTGGAACAATGTGCTCGGTTTTGAGGTGGAAACTGAACCTAATTTAAAGGTTGCCGTGTCTCCATCCAGCCTTACCTTGTCACATTATTTATCTGGAGTAAATATGATTGAGTGCTTTTTAAGAACTGCCAGCACGGCACTTTAGTTGCTCTGCAAAAAAGTCATGAGCTGTTTCTGGGACCTAGGATGTTGAGGGAACTGGGACATTGCAAACATTCGGTGGGACCCCAGGAGGGAGAAAGTTCTGGCAAAAGGACAGGAGATAGGTCATCACCGTTGCTCTAGCCCCTGTTTTCTCAGGCCTTCCGACCTGAACCAACAGGGAATTGGGTTCACCCTGCCCATCCCCCACTCAAGTTGCTTCCTTGCAAGGGTCAAGCACACAGATGCAGAGGTGAGGTGGCCTTGGGAAGGGAGGAGAACTGGGTGGAGGGCCATTAAATGTTGACTCACTTAGGCTTACCCAGACTTCCTCCCTTTTTCCACACTCTAATACAATTTTGGTGAGCTTAAGTAAACTGTGCACACTGCTAAGTTTTCCTACTTCCTTTTGGGTTATTATCACAGACCTAGACTAGCTCCAGTATATGAAAATCCTCTCCCTCAAGAACTTGCAGGCATAGAGTCACAAGGGCAAATGTACCCACAAAATAGTCCAGTTTCTATGTTTTCTGGGCAGAATTCTGTTACAGGCTGCCCTGCTTATGCATTCTTCAGCGTCTCCCTCAGTACTCATTTCCCTTAAATGCTCTGCTAAATTTTTGCATTTAAATTTCCATTTCTTGATGTTTCACATGCTGATTTTTAAAATGTCCCCTGTGCTTTTTCCTTCCTTTACTCTGTTTTATGCATCTTCAGCAGCACCTGTACCTACACCACAAGGCTACCATTACAAAGAACATTAAAACAAGTGCTTTCGAAACACTCAACAACATTAATGGGACTCCTGAAAGAAAGAGGAGCACTCCCTTCCCCGCATGCTTGTGTCTACGAGTTTCCTGCCAGCCTTTACCCAAATGTTCATATATTTAGCTACAACATCACTTTGCATCAATCACACTCTTTTACATTTTCCACCTAACATCACATTACATACTTTCTGTGTTGTTACGACTGTGTAATATTTAGCGACTACATAATGTTCCATCAACAAAGCAGAACATAATGTATTCAGTATCTTGATAGATATTTTCATTATTTCCATTTTCCCTCTAATTTTGTCAAAATTTAAAAAAAGGTTGTATTGAAACAATTCATGTCACATACAATTCACCCATTTAAAGCACACAATTAAGAGGCACCTGGGTGGCTCAGTCGGTTGAGCATCTGACTCTTGATTTTGGCTCAGGTCATGATCCCAGGGTTATGGGACCGAGCCCCATGTCAGGCTCTGTGCTAAGTGTGGAGCCTGCTTAAGATTCTCTCTCTCTCTCTCCCACCTGCCCCTCTCCTCTGCTTTTGCTCCTCTCTCTCTAAAATAAAATTAAAAATTAAAAAAAGTAGTAGGCACACAATTCAATATTTTTTAGTTTACTCACAGTATTGTATAGCCATCACTGCAATGTAATTCTAGAATATTTTTGTCCCCTGTCAAAAGAAACCCTTTACCTACTAGCAGTTATTCAGCATCCCTCCAGCTGTTCTCCTCCCTGTCTCAGGCCCCAGGCAAGCACTAGTCTACTTTCCAGCTCTATTTTTGCCTATTCTGGACATTTTATATAAACGGAATTATATAATTTGTGGTCTTTCATGACTTTCATTTAGCATATTTTCAAAGTTCATCCATGTTGTAGCATGTATCACTAATTCATCCTTTTGCATTGCGAAAAAATATTCCATTGAATGGATATACCACATTTTCTTTATCTGTTCATCCATTTGTTTCCACTTTGTGGATATTAATAAGGCGTCCGTGAGCATTCATGCCAAGTTTTTGAATGGGATGTATGTCTTCATTTCTCTTGACTATACACGTAGGGGTGGGAATACTAGATCGTAATGTAGCTCTATGTTTCACCTTTTGAGGAACAACCAAACTATTTTTTTCCTATAATTAATTAATACCTACAAAAATATACTTTTTTTCTCTTGAATCACTTCTTCAGAATATATTTCCAGGAGTAGGGTTTCTGTGCCAAACATAGGGACATTTTTAGGGCTTTTATTCTACACCATCCAATTACGTTTTTCAAAAGGATTAAACCTGGTTGACACAACTACAATTCGTATTTATCATGTATGTATACACACACACAACTCTTTTTGTCTATACAGCAAGCTTATGAGAAAGATGCCACAATTACCTACATATTTATAGATGAAGATACTAAGGCCCATGGGGCTTAGTAACTCAGCGTCAGATGACCAAACAAAGCAATGCAATGCCCCTTTTATGGGCTTCATTTGCTTCAAGTATCTGTACCCAGTATGTCCTTGGCTTCAATGAGTAATTGCTGACTATGTCTCTATACTGTCATTTCTTCAGATTGTGTCACAGTGAAACAATAAGCATGGAGTCAGAGGCACGAGATCAAATTCTAGCCCCATAACTTGCTAGCTCTGAGATCTTGAGTAAGAGCCACTGAATCATAATAAGACTCAGTTTCCTCAAATATAAAACAAGATGATACCTTTACCATAGGCTTGCCTAGATGATTTAAATTAAAATTTGGCTCTGCCAGAGAAACGTACATAAAAAATGCTAATATTATTTTCCATGTGAATAACAAATGTCCTATTTTATTTTTCCTTGATGCCCTCTTCAGAATGAAATATCAGATACCTAAGAATTTCTATTATGATTTAACAAATAGATTTCCTCCCCTTTGTCAGTCAATAAATTATCCTCACAGTACTATAACTTAGCTCTCTACTAAATTTATAAGAATTTTTGTATAGAAATGTTAGTAAGTAATACAAAGGTTTAATAATGTTTTCAATAAAAATTTTAACAATTATAGATTATAATTACTATAAAAGCTATAAATACAATAGGAAAGCTACAGAAGTTTATTAAATAAGTTTAAATAGATAAATTTATTTTTTAACTTTAAAAAAATAGTCAAAAGTTCGGGTGCCTGGGTAGGACAGTCAATTTAATGTCTGACTTTTGATTTCAGCTCTAATCATGATCTCATGGTCGTGAGATTAGGCCTTTACATCGGGCTCTGCTCTGGGTTTGGAGCCCACTTGAGATTCTCTCTCACTCTCTCTCCCTCTGCTCCTCTCCCTTGTACATGCTCTCTCTCTCTCTTTCTAAAATAAATTAAAAAAATTAAATTAAAAAAATTAAAAAGTTTACTTGTAAATCATAATTATAAATTTTAAATTTATTTAAAATAAAACAAAATTAAGAATAAAAAGAAATCAATTATTAGTTAACAAAATAAGCATAGGCTCATAAAAGTAAATGCTTATAAAATAAATACATGTCTAGCTCTAAGGACCTGGTAAATAAGATAATAATGATATAGTGAAAAGGGCCCTGGCCTCCTATTGTGAAGATTTGAGTTTGAGAACAGCTGTGACGCTTACTTGATGTGTGACCTCTTTGGGATTCTATTTATTCAGCAATGAAAATCATAGTATATAATTTGTACTTTTTAAAAAATAAGATCAAAATAAAGCAAGGTATTTGAAGACAATCAGCACCACCAAAGAATTATACATCTCTTCGGAATGTCAACACCAAGACGTGATAGCTACACCACATAGTGGTCCATTCCTTGTATGATACATACCCTAAATTCTCCAGCAGTTCAGAAAAGATAGGAAGGAAAATGAAAATGGGAAGTCATCTATGCCAACACAAAAAAACATCACATAGAAAAAAAAAAATAGTTCCCCCAGTTCCCATATGTCACTGATGGTCAACTTCATACCCAAAATGATCCCAAAAGTTTGGGCTCTGAGAGATCCAATTTAAGGTGATCACAATGGAACCTTCAACAGAAGGGAGGGAGGCAGCCAGGGATGCTGTAACTTACATCTCTGCAGACAAGGGCTGCTTAGAGACTGGCAGTAAATTTGGGGAAAGGTATCAACAGATAAGAGGCATCTTATAGGTTAAATTGTGTCCTCCTAAAATTCATATGTTGAAATCCTAACTCCCAACACTTCACAATGTGATTGTCTTTAAAGGGGTGATTTAATATTTAACATGATGTCATTAGGGTCCCCATCCAAATGACTCTGGTCCTTATAAGAAGGAATTTATACACACACACATATAGAAGGAAGATCACGTGAAGTCACAGGGAGGAGGTGGCCATCTACAAGTCAAGGAGAAAAGTCTCAGAAGAAGTCAACTCCTCTGACACTCTGAAGTCAAACTCCTACCCTCCTGAACTGTGAGAAAATAAATTGTTTAAGCCACCTAGTCTGTGATACTCAGTTATGGCAGCCGTAAATAATTAACACAAGGCATCTTAGCGAAAAAGATATCAGCTTTTCGGACAGAAACCTTTTGGGGACTTTTAGGTAGTCGGCATAGGAAAGGTTTCCGAATGAATTGGGGAAAGGATGCCTCAGTGACCGGTGATAAAGCAGATGCGGAAGTCTGAATGGGTGGTGTTCTGTACATCAGTACTGAGCAGGCCCTGGAGCTCACCCAAGCCCAGTGGAGGAGACAGGATTCCAAAGGAGCGGTGCATTTTAAGGACTGAGGAGGAAGAGCACCCAGTCCCGCCCGGAGAGCAGTTGTGACCGGGAGGCTTCCAGAAGGAGCTGGTGCAGGAGCAGAGTATAAGAGCAAAGTTAGGTAGACAAAGAAGTGGTAAGGGGCCAAGACGAGCTGGAAGGGCTGGGGATATGCAACGCGGTTTACAGTGTTGCAGGCAGAGGAAATCTCATGAGGGCAAGAGGTATGGAGTAAAAACAAACGTTGACTTTTTATGTGAGCCACAAATAATTTGAGGCTGTTAGATCTTACAGAGTAAGACAGAGGTGGTGAGAGATGGCACCGGAAAGGTAGGCAGGAAGCCCAGGATTCTTTCATAACGATGGTTGAATGGATTACTTGGCGGGCAGACAGGAGCTTGAATTTGAGAGGAGGAAAGACGGTAACTACTCGAGCTGCTGTTGGAAGCAATCCGGAAAGATCAGCTAATGCCTGAAAACCTGGACTAGCCCCGTAGCAGAAGGGCGGTACAAGTGGAGAGACTTCAGAAAGTCTTTAGAATTAAAATCCTGAGAACTTAAACATTGCTTGAAAGTGGAGATTGAGCTGGGAACAATTACTGGTTCCTTCCAGGTTTCTAGGGAGTAAGGAGGTAAAGACAAGGAATACAGACTCTTGATAAGATTCCAAGAAAAGGGGGGGATGTGGTAAGGATGCAGGGGAGGTGGGGGGGAGGGGACCGTGGGTTTGCATCAGGGTAAGCCTGGGGCACCAAAAGGTGCAAAGAGCACTCACTACTTTGGAGTTCTGATTTTTAAATGTATCGTTATTTGATGGCACTTTTGTACTGCATTTTGGCCCTAACCTGTCTCCCTGTCTCAACGTGAACTTTCCTGTGCGGCCAAGATCTTCTTCTCTCTCCCATGCAAACACTTGGCTTATTCATCCCCCAGCTCTTTCTCACACCTTTGCCTCCCCTTCTCATAGACGCCGACTCCACCATCTACTAGTCGTGGAAACATAGGCAAGTTGCCTCACCTTTCCAAACTTTATACTTCCTCCCACAGGAAATGAAGATAATGATAGTGCCCACTGCAACGAGTTCCTTGTGTAGAATAAATGAAAACAACAACAACAACAACAACAAAATAAACGGTTTCAAGGGAGCACAAGGAAAGATGCCCTAACCCAGCCCTGATGGTGGAGATGAGCGGCGTTTAGGGAAACCAAGAAATCTTCACACAAGCGATAACCTTACTTCTACCTACTTTCACTCATAAACAACTCTTCCTTGGACTTCTGGAAGGTTCTCCACTCTTCCTCTCCTCAGCTCTGCTCTCCAAACTGTACCTGAGAGACTGAGAAGTCTTTTCAAGAATAAATGGAATTGTGATCCTCCTGTTCTACTGCCTTTCCCCTTAAGCCTAACACGCCAGAGGTTTCCCACTGCTCTCAGATAAAAACTAAAATTTTATCTTGGCCTGCAAGGCCTTTCTGGTCAAACCTCCTCCTACCTCACCTGACTCATATTGCACCATTTTCCTCCCTTTGGTGTTTTGAGCAACAGGTTCTCTTCTGCCACAGGACCTTTGCTTATGCTCCTCTCTCCCCTGAAAAAACTTGCCCCTGCCCCTGCATCCCATTCAACCTCCTCACTTCAATTTCCAAGTCACTCCACTTCTCCCCTCAGTTCAACTCAGCTGTCATTTCTCAGCTGGGTTCTATTTTCCTCCTCCTGTGTTCTCATCCCACACAGCATTTCTCCTTGGCAGATCTTATCAGAGTTGTTCTTGATTTGGGTACTTTTTGTACCTATATTTGTATGATTTTTAATAAGAAAGCACACATTATTTGGGTTCTAGGTAGTATTTTCACTATAAGCATCTTTGCTGTAGATTCCTTACAGCAAATATTTTCACCACATAACTAATTTGCCATATAGCAATTTTGCTCTAAGAGATAATAAAAAGATAACTGATTGAAGGTTGGTTTGATTTCTCCATGGACACCGTAACCCCCCTTTTATATTCTACAAGTCTTAGCCTTGGGGCACCTGGGTGGCTCAGGCGGTTGAGTGTCTGACTCTTGATTTCGGCTTAGGTCATGATCCCAGGGTCATGGGATCAAGTCTCGTGTCAGGCTCTGTGTTGAGCATGGACTTTACTTAAGATTCTCTCCCTCTCTCCCTCTGCCCCTCTCCCCTGCTCGCATGCACGATGTCTCTTTGTCTGTGTCTCTCTTTCTCATTAAGATAGATAGATAGGTAGATAGATAGATAGATAGATAGATAGATAGATAAAAACTTTTTTTAATTAAAAAAAATCTTAGCCCTGATAATGGTCGATGCAGTGGTGCAGAGTTTTGAACCCACATTTCCCATAGAACTTAGCAACGTCTATCAGTGGACATGTGACAATATGCCAAGAACAAACAGCATAGATGGGTTTCACAACACAATACAAAGCTTAGTTACAAATATGCATTCCAGTGTTTGGAAACTGATTCCTCTCTTAATGAATGAAGAAATTTCAGTGAAAAAAGAAAAAGCAAGATGCTAGAGGAGACAAATCAATAAATAAGCAAAAAACCTCGCAAATATATAATACTATGACCGAAAGGCTTTGAAGGTAAGCATTTGGGGACAATCCACAAAATAAAATCAGTTATTTGTGTAATATTGCCATAAATCTATATACATTTTACATGTATTCAAATATTTCATATTTTACAACAAAATCTTTTAAATTTTATTACTCATTTTTCATATTTCATGATGTCCTTTTGAATGAAGATCGTTTTCATTTTTCATGATTTTATTTTTTATACCAAAATTTATCCTATGGCCAGTTAGTTAAGCAGTGAAATGTCAGTGATGAATATGCTTGTGACAAGGTGCTTTTAGCAAAAATACTAAATACATATTATTTGTCTCCACTCTCCATAATTCTTAAGTTTCCCCCAGGTCAGGGCTTCTCTATTTTTATCCATCACTGTGTCCCCAAACTCTGGCATAGCACCTGACTTATCATAGGCACTCAACAAATATATATTGAGTAAATAAATGAATGGGTAAAATAAACATATGGCTGAATTTCTAAGACACTTCTTGGAAGACAAGAGAAGAACAAAACAGGGTAGCGTTTTCTAGGCTAGTTAATCTAGTAGATTAACACACATATAGAGAGAGGTGAGAGAGCAAATATATTTAAATAAGTGCAAATTATCTGAAGGGTCATAGGGTACAATGCAGGCCAGAGAGGCAGGCAGGGTGAAATCATTAAGGATGTTGATTATCATGAAGATATGAAAAATCCAGCAAAAGATTTTAGGCAATGATCACCTAGATTAGCCATGAGTCTACAAAAATCACTGTGGTGTCATAGTGAAGAACATATGAGAGGTGAGGCTGAAGGCCCAGAGGTCAGGCAGGGTCCTGGGAATGAAAATAGGCAGTGACACTTCAGGATACTGGGAAGAAACTGGATTCAAAAGAATCAGTCTATCATCCTCATCACAGCTAATTGTTGAACAATATTAAAGGGTTTATTCATTTATTTATTTTGAGAGACAGCACACACAAGCAGGGAGAGGGGTAGAGAGAAAGAGGGAGAGAATCCCAAGCAGGTTCCATGTTGTCAGCACAGAGCCCCACACGGGGCTCAATCTCAGGAACCATGAGATCACGACCTGAGCCCAAGTCAAGAGTCAGATGCTTAACTGACTCAGTCACTCAGGCACCCTGTTTTGTTTTGTTTTTAATATTACTTGGCTTTTTGCCTGTGCTTAGTGAATGCCCTCATTCCATCTCAATATCCAGATATGGAGTTAGTCTTATATTTTTGGGTTCCCAAATAGGAGAGTGGAGGTGCCTCGACAGTGTGGGTGGGGAATGGGAAAGGAAAGGCATAATCAAAAGGCATAAAAACCTGCTCATTAATTGGGGATGCCAATGAACTTTAACCTTTTAAACCAATGTAACTTTTAACTAACTTAAACCAACTTAAACTAAGTTTTAAATTAATGTGTGCTTTTTGTTCCATAGCAAAGGAACAAAATGAGTACAGGTGATGTGAATAAATCAGCAAGATATGAGTAAATTAGGGTAGCTATCCTGTGAATGACATTTTGGCAACAAATTACCTTCACTATAGTTACACCATAACATTCAGAGCCAGCTCCATGGGTGTGTGACCTGTACACAGAACTCAGTACTACAAGAGCCCTGTGCTTGGCATAAGTCTCTGTTGTTGCCATCTTAAAATTCTTAATAATTTTATCATTAAATTTCATTTTGTAAGTGAAATCTGATGGGGTGGTAGACAGAGTATACATATGTACGGAGGAAATACACCCAGTATGTATGACTGCTGCTTCTTGCCATCCCATTTGCATATAGTGTTAGCGATGTCCTATGAGCATAAAATGCCAGGGGAACCACAATGAGTGGGATTTCAGAAAGACTTAGTGCAAGTACAAGGTGTAGGTGTGTTATGTCTACAGATGAGTAAACAGAGACGCTAAGAGCCCCAACACACCATGCTCTCCATTTGGACTTGAACTTGCTCCAAACATAACATGGAGGCAATAATGTTTTTAAAAAAACATGAACAACCAAGGAACCCTATCATTTCCTTTACTCTCCTATAGGCCAGGCACTTAAGCTGAAAATGATCATATAGAAAGAAGGGAAAGGATAGGGGTAATTCATAGTTCTTCTTCCTTATAGTCTTTCCTGATTCCTCCAAAAGTAGAAAGGGTTGGTAGAATATGTGTGTATCAAGAGATGAAATAAAAACACTTGAGTCAACTGTGCATTGTATCCACTGTTCTGGCAAGAATGAAATATACATGCTTACACAAGCCACTAAGTATTGTTTAATTTCAGTGGGTCTGCATAAAAGTTGAATACTCTTATATTTACATTTAAAGTTGACATTGCAATCTGTAGCTATAAATGATAAAATTCATACTAATAATTTAATATTTCGTTATTTGGAATGACTACAAACAGCAAATAAAAAACACCATGACAAGCAGAGAGAGAGAGACTGCAGAAGAAAGGAAAACACTGTATATTTTAGTACATTTAATGGCATTAGTTTCACCTGCTTTTTGAACCAAGGCTCCTGCATTGGCATTTGGCTAAGGGCCCTGCAATTAATGAAGCCAGGACCTCTCCTAAAAATCTAAGCACGGCCAGGTACTAAGGTTGCATTGCCATGTACTAAAAGTAGTGGGAAGATAATCACCAATCTTGTTGATAACCAGTTAAAAAAGAGCTAACAAAATCCAACTGTATTTTTAAAACTAGCTTGTCTATATAAACTGCCACAGTGTGCACGACCTGATAGGTGAAACCTATGCTTTTAGGTGAATTTATCTTGATGTGATGTAAGAAGACTACGATAAACTATACTTGATACATTCCAGCACTTTTCCCAAATCAGGAGCTCACATAAAGTACAAGTGACACAGACAGTCAAACTGGATTCCAGAATTACTAAAAATGATCTCTCTGAAAATGTATGAGCTTCATCTGGTCGAGGCACCTCTAAATACCCTTTAACAATAGGCTTAGGCTAAGCTTTGAATTTTTAAACAATATAGACAAAATTTCTGTTTTCAAAGATTCAGTCAATTGATATTAGTATAAATTTCATGCAATGTCAAAAATAATAAAAAATGGAAATATACATGCATACTTTACACCACAACTTTTTTTTTTTTTTTTTTTTTTTTACAAATAGTTTATTGTCAAATTAGTTTCCACATAACACCCAGTGCTCATCCCCACAAGTGCCCTCCTCCATGCCCATCCCTCCTCCCCCCCACATCCATCAGTCCTCAGTTTTTGTCAGCATTCAAGAGTCTCTCATGGTTTGCCTCTCTCCCTTTCCCCCACCATTTCCGCCCTTCTTCTCCCCCTTGTTCCTCCGTCAAGTTCCTCCTAATCCTCCTATACGTGCAAACATATGATATTTGTCCTTCTCTGCCTGACTTATTTCGCTCAGCATAACACCCTCAAGGTCCATCCATGTTGCTA
Source organism: Hyaena hyaena (assembly GCF_003009895.1). NCBI lineage: Eukaryota > Metazoa > Chordata > Mammalia > Carnivora > Hyaenidae > Hyaena > Hyaena hyaena. Next base: position 158,455 of record NW_024081550.1, on the reverse strand, counting down.
CACATGGCCAGATTTCATTGTTTCTCATTGCCATGTAGTATTCCATGGTATAGATAAACCACATCTTCTTGATCCATTCGTCCGGTGATGGACACTTAGGCTCTTTCCAACCACAACACAACTTCTAAGGAAAAAGGAAATAAGCATTTGTTCTCACACTTTCAAGCTTTTCTCAGTTCCCCAAGCAGATGTATTTTCTTAATTTTTTAAAATAATTATTCATTTTTGTGAAAGAGAGAGAGAGTGCAAGTGGGGGAGGGGCAGAGAGAGAGGGAGACACAGAATTTGAAGCAGGTTCCAGGCTCTGAGCTGTCAGCACAGAGCCCAATGCGGAGCTTGAACCCACAAATGGTGAGATAATGACCTGAGCTGAAGTTGGACGCTTAACCCACTGAGCCACCCAGGTGCCCCAGATGTATTTTGACTGTACTCCTATCTTTCTTACAGTGACTCTTGGATTCATTTTTCAGATCTAGACATGGCAAAGTTAAAGATGTCTTCATCAGTCTTCCCTCCTTGAAGCTAAAAGACTGTTCAGAGTTACTCTAATATTTCAAGAAGTATGTACCGCAATAACATGTCCAAACAATATAGCCCTTAACTGGTCATCCTAAAACTTCTTTGTGCTACTAGAAATTAAGTGAGGTCAGTTGGCAGTCCACAAATGGAGCCATAAGCCATGGGCATAGGTCTCCCAGAAAGCAGACAGGCAGTGCAATTTCAAGTGTAACGGTGAAGGATGCCCACTCACTGGTTATCTGCACCTGAGATTTCTTTTGTACATCAAAGACATACATTCTGTAATTAATAATTGACAAAAGGGCGTAATGTGTAAAATTCCCTGGGAAAGATGGCATGTGGTTCCTAATTCACAATAAGGGGAAAATGACTGAGGGAGGATAATTCAGGTTTTGATAGGAAATCGAGAAAAGATGAATAACCAAGAGCTGCATTTGCGGGGGCAGGTACAGTGGGTACCCGGCACTGCATCTGTCCCACCACCGGGTTTTCGGGTTCCCTGACTGAATGTTCTATTCTACAGTGATTTACAATTTTTTTAATGTTTATTTCTGAGAGAGAGAGAGAGAGACAGAGTGCAAGTGGGGGGAGGGACAGAGAGAGAGAGAGAGAGGGAGACACAGCATCTGAAGCAGGCTCCAGGCTCTGAGCTATCACCACAGAGCCCAACACAGAGCTCGAACTCACGCTCCATAAGGTCATGACCTGAGCCGAAGTTGGACACTTAACCGAGACACCCAGGCGCCCCTATTCTACAGTGATTTATAAGCCCAAAGCAGCACTCTCCATTTTAATAGGGCAAGAAAAAAAATTCCTAACAATATTGCACACATTGCAGATTCTACACCATGTAATTTATATCATTTTAGGTATTTACATGTGTTTATGGCTAAAATTCCCAGGGAACAGGACTGGTGTTTTATGGAAGCAGTTATTGACTCACCAATAGATAAGCTCCTCCAGACAAAAGAAAAGCCCTCTAGGCTACACTTTAGGACAAGACCAAAGGTAACTCCTACTTGGACATGCCCAGGGATGCATCTGGTGTAGGGTTCATGGCACAGCACTATATGCTCATTTCATATTTCAATTGTTAAATCAGCTGTTTGGTTTTCTTAGATATGATACATTATCCAAACTGCATTCAACTTGAAGAAATAGTATTTAGTGTCAGAAGAGCTGTTTGAGTGTTTTGTCTTCTTGATTCCTCGAAGTAAAGACGCTTTTACCTGCCTACCTACCTCATAGTTTTGTAATGGATGGTCACCCCGGTCAGACACAATGATAGAGGTATTTTTGGCATTGTGTGAAGTTCTCAGAGCAACACTCCACAGGAGGGAAAGCATATATGCATGACTTACAAACTAGAATGTACAGCACCACACAAATGTTTGTTTCTCCCAAACAAAAAAAAGAAATAGAATTTACAGTGATACTTAGTAGATTAGTTAGAGAGGATGCATGCCAATGACATTTTTATATGAAATTTTATTATGAAAGGTAAAAAATTAAAAAGCAGTTATGGTTTAGGACATGGAGTCACCTCTGCCTCCTTGTCCCTTAGTGGGTCTGACCTTCCTTTCATCTCTCTAATCAAGGCAGTCTGGGGCTTCCCAGACCTCTCAGGTCAAGGAGGATAGAAGTTTTCTCTCCTTCCTTTGGGACAGATGGTCTCCTGCTCAGCAACCTGGAGGTCAGTCAAGGCTCCATCCATGTGGAAACTCCTCCCAGTCATTGCTGTGAAGGAAGCCACCATCCTGATGTCTATCTCTATTGGGTTCCCTTCCTCCCCACTGTTCTTGAACTTCATACAAATGAAATTATGCAAAATGTACTTTTTTGGATCTACATTCTTTTCTTCAATGTTATGTTTTTGAGATTCATCATGCTTGTATATGCCTATAATTGATTTACTTTCAGTGCTCTGTAGTATTCCATTCTATGAATATATAAAAATTTATCCATTTCACTGATGATGGGCATTTGTACTATTTCCAGTTTGGAGCTACCGTGCATAGTAATACTATGAACATCCTTACCCATGCCTTTTGGTGTATATATATATTCTATGTGGTATACATTGGGAGTAGAATTACCAGGTTGTATTCAATTTTAATAAACTATACTAGATAATTTCCCAAAGGGGTTGTACCAATAGGCACACCACCAAATTTATATTTCCTCCAGCACTATCTTTTAAAACATTTGTTTTTCTGCTTATAATGGCCAGAGCTGATTTCTGTTGCTTACAAGTAGGAATTTCATAACACATGTGAAAAACCTGGAAAGGAGTATTACAGGTTGAAAACAGCAAAGAGAGAGGCCCTGAGGCCATTATATAACTACCTTGTATTGACTATTTACTAAGCAACTGCTGTGCCTCAGTGTTCACACACACACAGATATCCAGATAGGTAGGTAGACAGACAGACAGAAATAATCTCAATTAATTGTTCTATAGTATGCCAGGTACTATGTTAAGTAAAACCCTATGAAGTAAAACCCTAGGATTAATATTCATGCAGACCAAGAACCCAACATTTAACAAACTGAGATAAATTGGTTAAGATCATCTATATAATTACAAATCAGGATTTGAACCCGAGATTGTCTGGCTCCAAAAGCTATGCTGTTCACTGATACACCACGCTAAAAAAGCTAAGAAAAGAGTTCATTAATTTATGAGGAGTATTTAGAACAGATTCTGTTAACTCTAAATGACATTAGACAGCACCAACTATCTTCCTAGTTTCCTTCTATTTCCCAGTATCTGTGTAGAGCATCCTAGGCAAGATGGTGGGTGTGTTGTGGAAAGGATGGAACACTCCACCGAATGTAGAGAATGACTAATTATTTGCCAATATTCTTCAGCTGCTAGCAGCTACTGAGGGGCATTCCAACTCTGGTAAATGGAGAGCTTTAGGTAATAATAATAACTGATATTCATAAAATGTTTTGCACCCTAACACTTCACAGGTCAGAACACTGCCTAGGACACAAGGAGCACTATGTTTCTTCACCATCTACATTCAAGTATTTCTTTATTTCTTTAAAATTAGTCTTTTTTTCAGGAGGGGTAAAGAGTAGAGAAGAATATAAATTTATTTTCTGTTACATTTATTTTATTTTATTCTTACAAATAAATAATAAATTTGAATGAGCTTATCAAAATACTGAGCTGACTTAACCTGTAAGAATTTTACAGATTGGAAGACTGATGTGTTTTGGTTGGTTGGGGTTTTTTTTTTTTTTGGGTTTTGTTGTTGTTGTTGTTGTTGTTGTTGTTGTTTTCTTTCTTTCTTTTTTTTTGGGTTGGTTTGCCTTCTTGCTATCACTATGTTGTTGGTAGTTTTTTGATGTCTGATTGGCCTAAAGTGTTACTGATGCATGGTTGCTGATAAATGCTTTAAGGACATTTTATTAAAATAAAGGGTATTCCTTCCTTGGGTGGAACTTCCCCCAATTCTCTTTTTAAGTTTCTACTTCCTAAAACTTAGAAAATTAACAGAATACTTTAAAATAGAATAGATTTGGCAACACTTGTGGCATTTCTGCATATTATGTGCCTGTAGTTTTAAAATAAAGTCACATCAAAAGGCAACATTGGAATCCACTTAGTAGTAACAGGGGCACCTAGGTGGCTCAGTCCATTAAGCATTCAGTCTTGGCTCAGGTCATGATCTCAGGGTTAGTGAGTTCAAGCCGTGTATCTGGCTCTGTGGTGACAGCTCGGAGACTGGAGCCTGCTTCAGATTCTGTGTGTCTCCCTCTCTCTCTCTCTGCCCCTCCCCAACTCGTGCTCTGTCTCTCTCAAAAATAAATAAACATTTTTACAAAGGAGAGAAATCAGTAGTAACAATCAACTCCTAAAAAAGACTTCCATTCAGCCAAATAAAGCAGGGTAGAGTAAGGCAATAGGAAGAATTGAAATATTTTCCCTTGGCTGCTTATTTAATTACATTGTTTCCTGACCCAATTCTATTTTGAACACTTTTCTCTAAACATTACTATTGAGCAGACAGTTACTGTATCATCTGCTGCCTACTGCTTATAATTGACAAGTGATTGCTAGATGCAAATTGTATAATTAATCAGCCTTGAAGAGAAGTGAAAACTGTGTCCCCAATCCAAATGCAAAGCTAGTTTTTGGTGTTAGCATGGTCTAGTTTTGCAGCATGGGCTGATGTGAGCACATGCATATAAGCTGCTCCTCTCATTGGACCACTTCAGCCTTGAGAATGTGGGCAGCTGACTCCTGCATTACACCAGGTGGGGCTGGACATCTTCATGCACTTCATCCAGTCATATTCAAGGGCAGGAAAATGCCTTTCCATTGTCAGGGAAAGGCAGCCACTTCTAGTGAAGAGCAGATGTAGCAGATGCTAGGCCCAACTGTGCAATACCAGAAAAGCACAAACCCCAGTAACAGTATTCAAGTAACACTCCCTTTCCAATTCTCAACTCTCTGAATGGACAATTTATTCTTTCTGACAGCCTCCACTATTTAATTTATAATCATAAAAAAGATGAATCTGAACCATGAAAACATACTTGACAGTTAAAGACAGATTGGGTAGAATTAAGCTCTTGATGCAGAACAATCCATTTAGGCTCAGAATTTAAAAAAAAATCCGTCTAAGAAACTCAGAGGATGAACCACCACCACTTGTTTGGAACCTGGCATTTAGGTGCTTTCTCAGACTCACCCACCCTCTAATTCCTTATCCCCCTTATTTTAATGGGTTTTCATTACTTAAAGTCTTACAGAATGTTAAAAATACAGATAAGACATAAAAGCACAGTCACCAAGAGCACCTGGGTGGCTCAGTCGGTTAAGTGTCCAACTTTGGCTCAGGTCATGATCTCGCAGTTTGGGAGTTCAAGCCCTGCATCGGGCTGTGTGCTGCTAGCTCGGAGCCTAAAGACTGTTTCAGATTTGGTGTCTCCCTCTTTCTCTGCCCCTCCCCTGCTCATCCTCTGTCTCTCTCTCTCTCTGTCTCAAAAATAAATAAACATTCAAATTTTTAAAAAGCACAGCCACTATATTCTTCCTAGCATTCTCTTTTTACCTTCAGGATTTACCCTCTAATATTAGTGTATATATACAAAGAGTAAAATAAATAAACAACACCAACAACATTAAACATTTGTTGCACCTTAATTCATCATCACATTTGGTCTGGACTCTACTTGACCTGGCATGATAAGAACTATAAACTTTTAGTACCTGATTGCCAAGTAAATGACAGTGTAACAGAAAACATAACAGAATTCAGAGTAAGGAAGAGCTGTTTTCTCTATTTTTATCCAGGAGGCTCCCCCTCTCTGGCTGAATTTAAACTCCGGTCTCTCTGAAATCTATTTGCTTTGGCAGAAATTTAGAATCTAGCTAAGGTCAGTATTCCTGTTAAAATTAAGAATTCAGCTTAATATTAAAACTTGTAATGGGCCAAGAGGAATCATTTGCTTGGTCACTTTTTAAGAATGCCATCCATACCCTTGAAATGTAGCCCTTAATTGTATTAATTTAGTGAAAATCATGTGACACATGCAGATGCTTGCTTTCCTTTTGTAGTTTTTAATGTCAGTCCCATGCACGTCTCCTGATTTGGAGGGTCTGAGAATCTCCTATATTCTGAAAATGACTTTGATTGGAAAGTAGGCTACACTCAAAGCAGCTGTAAACTACAGCCATACATACCCATTTGTTTCAGTCTCCTGAAGTGTATGTGTGTACAAATAAAAATGAAAATGATTAGAAGTAAGCAATAGTAATCAAGACAGTATGGTATTGGCAAAAGGATAGAAAAAGTAAATCAGTGGAACAGAATAGACAGCCAGAAATAGGTCCACATAAGTATAGTCCACTAATCTTTTACAAAAGAGCAAAGGCTACACAATGGAGCAAAGACAGTCTTTCCAACAAATGGTACTAGAACAAGTGGACTTCCTCCTGCAAAAGAACACACAAACAAAACAAACAAAGAAACAAACAAATCTAGACAGACTTTACACCTTCACAAAAATTAACTCAAGATGGATCACGGACCTAAATGTAAAATGCAAAACTATAGATTTCCTAGAAGATAAGATAAAAGGAAACCTAAATGACCTTTGGTATGCTGATGAATTTTTAGATATGACACCAAAGGCATGATCTATGAAAGAAATAATTGATAAGCTGGACTTCATTAAAATTAAAAACTGTTCTGTGGAAGCCAATGTCAGGAGAATGAGAAGACAAGCCACAGATTTACAAAGGACACATGTGATACAGGACTGTTATCTGAAATATACACTCCTTTTTAAAAATTTTTAAGGTATTAAAAACAAAGAACTCTTAAAACTCACCAATGAAAAAACAGCCAGTTTAAAAACTGGGCCAAACTCCTTAACAAACATCTCACCAAAGATATAAAGATGACAAATGAACATATGAAAATATGTTCCGCATTACATGTCATCAGGGAAATGTAGTTAAAACAATAATGAGGGGAGCCTGGGTGGCTCAGTCAGTTAAGCAGTGGTTAACTTGGCTTTGGCTCAGGTCATGATCTCACCATTCATGCATTCAAGCCCCGCACTGGGCTCTGCACTGACAGTGTGGAGCCTGCTTGGGATTCTCTCTCTGCCCCTCCTGTACTCTCTCTCTCTCAAATATATAAATAAACGTAAACAACAACAACAACAATGAGATATCACCACACACCTGCCAGAATGCCCCAAATCCAGAACACTGATGAAACCAAATGCCGGCAAAGATGTGGGGCAACAGGAATTTTCATTCACTGCTGTGGGAATAGAAAACGGTACATGCCCTTTGGAAGATAATTTGCCCATTTCTTGTGAAACATACTCTTACCATACAATTCAGCAATCATACTCCTTGGTATTCACCCAAGGGATCTGAAAACTTAAGTCCACAGAAAACCTACAAACAGACGTTTATTCAAAATTTTGCATAGCTTTATACAAAATTGCCAAAATCTATAAGCAACCAAGATGTCCTTCAATAGGTGAATAGATAAACTGTGGCATATCCAGACAATGGGATATCATCCAGTGCTAAAAATAATTAAACTATAAAAGACTAAATACATAGTATTTAGTATTTATAAAACTAAATACATATTGCTGAGTGAAAGAAGCCAATCTGAAAAGACATAATGTATGTTCCCCACTGTATGGCATTCTGGAGAAGGCAAAAAACAGAGATAGTAGAAAGATCAGTGGTTGCCAGGGTTTGGGGGAGGGAAGTGACTAGGCAGAGCCACAGAACATTTTTAGGGCAGTGAAACTACTTCGATATGATGTGATGATGGATATATATTATCATGTTACTCTATATTTGTCCAAATCCATGGAAGTTACAACACCAAGAGTGGCCCCTAAGGTAAACCATGGACTTTGGGTGATTATCATGTATCAATATACGTTCATTAGTTGTACCAAGTGTACTACTTTGGTGGGAGCTGTGGATAATGGGGGAGGCTGTGCATGTGGGAGGGCAGAGGGTATGTGGGAAAGCTTTGAAATTACTCTCAATTTTGCTATGAACCTAAAACTGCTCTAAAAACTAAAGTCTTCAAAAATAAAATACAATAAATAAAAATGACTGGAAGGCTATTTGTCTGACAATTAAATATGTAACAGTGATGATCTCTGAGGAGTACTCCATGGGGGCTGGGATTCTAGCTGTTTTATTCACTGGTTTATCTTAGTACCTACCATTCTTCCTTGCACAAAATAGGTGACAATGACTACAGTTTTGAGTCCTCATTGCTAAGTTGAATTCTGTGTGCATTTCTGTATTTTCTAATGTTTTTTACAATGAAGATGCTTTCATAGTAATGAAAGAGAATGCTATTTTTACATTGCTTAATTTTGTACTTCTTTTGCTTGCATGAGCCATTTTGTCAACTAGTCTATCCAGAAATTAAAATTAAAAGAACGTAAGAGGAACAGGGCATTGTTCCTTGCCTGTTCGTACAACTACTTTCTGCAACCATTTCCCATAAGGAGCGGGGCGAATTGATGAAAACTGGGCTTGTTGAGACTATGCATGACTTTTCCTGCGAAGCCTGAGTGTTCGAGGTCAGTGGCTGGGCTGGTAAGATGGAATTTCCCTTATAACAAGATAAAAAGCCAGAATGTGTTGTCTTTCAAAGATAGTAAGCACTTGCTTTTTTTTTATTTAATGGGGCCTTATTTGGAGGTCAGGTCCAAATCGACATCTCTATTGAGAAAGATGGATTCTGTTATGGCAATTTCACACTCACGGGAGGTAAAAACAAATTCCCTCTCAATGAGGGAAAGGAGAATGAGTACTGAGAGTGGTGTTTCAGATACAGAGTTTCACAATAGGCCAGAATCTTGACTGAATCACTTGAGTGGGTCAGTGACCACTTCTTAACATATGTATGTGTGTGTGTGTGTGTGTGTGTGTGTGTGTTTGTGTGTGTGTGTTTCCTTTAATTTACAAAAAAAAAAATGCTGCAGGTATTGCTGATACATATGGAATAACATTCATGAAATTATCATTATCCACTTCTAGTCCTGTATTTCAAACCATTTTAAACTACACAACTTAACCCCAAAAGGCAATTCTGTGTTCTCTAAGAGCTTTTCATGCTAAGTATAAGTGATATTTCCATAGCATTGGTCACTGGCTATGACAGAGTTGAGTGTGTTAATATACCTGGTTTTCCTCTCCTCCCCGGATACATGGGTCATTGGAAAAAGAAGTGGTCTTCCTGGAGAAAGGAGCCAGCTCAAAGCAAACATGAAGACAGTTATAAAGCATCCTTGTTCTCTCTTGTAGCAGCCTCCTGTTGAGGCAATGGTGTCAGAGGATGATGGGAGCTTTGTCAGCCTGGGCTCCTGAGTGACTATATGGAGTACAGCCTCCTGCTACCCAGCACTGATAATGTTGTGTTAAGTTAAACCACTGAGATTTAGAGGTCATTTGTTATCACAGTATAATGTAGCCTATACTGACTAATATACTGGTTAAGTGTGTTGATGACATATTGATGCCCAATAATAGAGGAAAATACTCAAATGTAAACATGTATACATGCCTCATCAGTGTTTCCAGGGAACACCCAGATAGCTTCTGATTTGTGAATATGATCTCTCCTTTCTCCTGTGCAAGTAACCTAGATTGATGAAGGAAATCCTTTGTTTATTCAACAAGTTATTTTTGAGCAAAGCACTTTCTAGATGTTGCAAATATAACACTGAACAGAGAACATCCCTGCTTTCGTGGACCACACGTTCCATGGATCTTCGATTCCCTAGGTGAAATAACTAAAGGGGTGAAATAGTAGAATTTAAGAAAGTTCAAAATGCTATGAACAAAAACAAATCAGGCCAGGGAGATAGGAAGCATCAAGAGTGGAGAAAGGTTGCCATACTCCCAGTATTTAAGACACCAAGTAAGTCCTCAGTGAATGAGGACCAGAGCACTGGAGCATCCCAATTATAATTATACAAACTCTCAGCCTCCCTTCTGTTCTTGTCTTGGAGCAGTTCAGCACCGCTTTATATGTATGGCCTCAAGGGCTTGCCCTATTCCTCCATTGCCTAATAAAGTAGGAATGGCAGATGCTAACCTCTGCAAAGAAATAGATGAGTCTCCATTAGAGATGTTCCTTACAGTCCTTCTCTGGTTGCTCACTGCTTCCTATTCCCAACTGGCCTTGGCTGGATTTACTGAATATTGCTTTCATTTTTCCCTCACAAGCCTGTTCTTGACTCTCGATACTTAGTGATGATATTGAAACTCCACAGTGAACTCTCAATTCCTTCTCAAGGGTGCATCTCATTCCTCAAATTAGAGATGTCAACTCATGTTGGCTCACCTGTACCTTTTTGAGGGAACCACCCTTCTCAGCCTCTGGCATCTAAGCAGCTACATTTTATACAGCATAATCCCTTTATTTCCTTCCTCCTACTCCCATCCAAGCTTCAGATAATTAAGGTAATGGTGAGCGCCTGAGCTAAGCTAATCCTCTGGCTTGCTGGTATATAAAAAAAAGATGAGCTGGGACAACTAAGTTCTGTGTCTCTTAGGTTTGAATTAAGTCACACAGTCAGAGTGTACCAGTTGGTGGTATGAATTGAAGCTGAAAAAATGCCACGAAGTAGGGCTGGGCTCATGGGAAGCCAGAAGCACGTGCAATCCAAAATTATGAGGCAGTAGAAATTATGAATAAGCAGAAAAAGCCTCATAACAAAGAAACAAAACAAGCTACCACTTGGAGATGGGCCCAGAAAGAGAAGGAGAAAGAGAAAGAAGGTGAGTGTACTTTATCATCCCCTAGAGTTGTATCATGAAAGCTTTCCAGTTTTAGTTCTAATTAGAGTACCTAAATCAATATATATCCCTGCAACAAACACTACGTTATCCAAGCCACCTTGAAAAGGACAATCAGAAAAGCTGAGTCAACAAACCAAACCCTAGAGGCCCTGTCAGTTTTCATGCTTCATCCCCACCCCATTTGGCAATTTGACCATTGTTGAAGGAGGTCCTCAAGAGGATGTGACCGCTGGTGGACCAAAGAGCTGGACCCGGAAAACTGGAGGCTTCCTCACCTCTCTCCTGTCCTCAGAATGTTCTGCCCACTGTTCCCACAGGTAGGGTCATTTCAAGGACACAGTCTTGAGAGACTAAGGTATTGCAGAGACCATCTGAGCTGTGGACTCTGGACTGTGACTGAACCTGATTAAAGCTTCTACATAAACTTTTAAGACTCTGGCAGGCAGGTGCAGAGATCTACTCATTTTGCTGCTGCTTAAGACAAACCTTGTATGTAAGTTCCTTTGCTTATGAAACCTGCCACCCACCAATCTGTAGCGGCCTGATGCTTCCTCTGGCCTCTCTCTACCCTCCATTTATAAGGGCCAGCCTCAAATTTCACCCAGGGAACTCCCGAGGTTGTGAGCCAACAACCATGCCAGAGAAGATGGTTTCATGGCAACTATGCTGGACACCAGGGACACAGGGGGAGACCTTTACTAATTTCCACCTCTGGGAGGCCAGGAGGCAGGCCTGTAAACCATTACTTTCAATGAAATAAGATAAATGGCACTGGGGATTTTCAAAGGACAGAGTAAGTACTGAGGATGACAATTCAAATCAGCAGGGATCAGCCCACTGTCTCTGACTTCCTTATCCTCAATGTCTTGACTTTGTCCTTCCAGCCTCAGTTTCCCTGTTTTTGGCCTAGGAGGCCCAGGGGACTTAGTACTCTGCCATGAACCCAGACTACTTAGTTGGTGCTTGATGATGCCCTGTGTCTCTGCTCAGGAATCAGACCATGACATCTATGTTTTCTCTTCCCTGTTCCAGCTGTCAATGGCTAGAGCTCTTCCCTGAAAAGCCTTCTCGCCTACCTCAGGCCAGGCAAATATTAACTGAGCATCAAAGGAATTCCCACCTCAGGGTTTTGTACTTGCTGTTCCGTGGGCCTAGAATGCTGGTGTGTGTGTGTGTGTTTCTTTTTCTCTCTGCCTCACCCCCATTCATCCATTCAGCAAATCATGGAGACAAAAGAAACAGAAGGGAAAAACCTTGAGGCTCTTCCACATACTTCCCTACTGCTCAATTTCCATCAGATCTTTATTGAAATATCACTGATGACAGAAGCATTACAGGTGAGTGGTATATAAAACGACAATTTGCCTGTCACTGTCTCTTTTGCTTCACTCTTTTCCAGAGCACTATCACCAGTTGACAAATTTTATAATTATTTTTCTGTTTTTACTGTTGACCCAACTGGTAGGTAAGCTCTGAGAGAGAGAGAGAGAGAGAGAGAGAGAGAGCGCCAGCCAGATTTACTACTATATCTCCAATATCTGAGATATGATTGGCACATAGTAACTGCTCAACAAAAACTCATTGAGCAAATGAATGAATCTAGGGAGTATCCTAAAGCATTAAGCCTGTGCTGGATCATATACATACAGATGGGAAAGGCATTCTAACACTGGGAACACCATCAGCTAACGATTAGAAGTGAAAAACAAAATGGTATAAAAAGTCAGAAAAGGATGTACAAATTGATGCAGACATATGTAACGTGGCTGGAGTAAGGGGCAGAGCGTAGAGTAATGAGAGGCAAGTTTGGACAGATAGGGCAGATTATATAGAGCCTTATATGCTATACTGAGGAGCACAGACTTTCTTCAGCAGGTAAAAGAAGTACTCACTGAGAAGTTTTAACCATATGTTTAGGCTTTATGGTAGGCAGAATTTGAGACAGTCCCTCAAATTTCCAGCCCATTGTTACACGCATCTCTCAGTTAATTGAGTTAAACACTAATTTAGGTGCCACAGTGAAGACATTTTGCAAATGTGATTAAGGTCCCAAGTCAGTTGACTTTAAGATAGGGAGACTATCCTAGGTGAACCTGACCAAATCAGATGGTCCCATAAAAGGAAGTGACCTCAGGGCACCTGGGTGGCTCAGTCTGTTCAGCATCCGGCTTTGGCTCAGGTCATGATCTCAGGGTTTGTGGATTCGAGCTCTGCATCAGGCTCTGTGCTGACAGCTCAGAGCCAGGAGCCTGCTTTGGATTCAGTGTCTCCTCTCTCTGCCCCTCCCCGTTCACGCTTTGTCTCTCCCTGTCTCTCAAAAATAAATAAATGGAAAAAAAAAAAAAAAGGAATTGACCTCTTCCTGGCAAAAGAGATCCAAAGCATGGGATAAATTTGATGAGAGGGAGATTTTCCATTACTGGAGGGGCCATGTGACCAGAAAGGGGACTGGTCTGTAGTTGCTGAGAGTGGACCCTGGCTGCTAGCCAGCAGGGAAACAGGAACCTCATTCCTTCAACAGAAAGGAGCTGAATTCTATCAGCAACCTGAATGAGCTTGGAAGAGGATGTTGAGTTCCAGATGAAAACACAGCCAACCAACACCTTGATTTTAGTCTGCTAAGATCCTGAGCAGGGAATCCAGCTGCTCTGCCTCCTGAAATGTGAGCTAATCAACGGGTGTGGTTTCATGCTGCCATGTTCACGGTGATTTACTGTGCAGCAATTGGAAAATGAATACAAGTTTCAGCAGGACTGTGGAAAACAGCTTGCAGAGGGTTAAGGCTAGAGACAGGGAGACAGTGAGGGGGTTGCCACAGCCATCCAGATGAAGGATGAATGCCTGGAATCGCAATGAGGCCTGCCCTGCTGAGCTGAGTTCACCACTGCCTTTGAACTCTGTGCTTTAAAGCATCCAGCAACTTGGGAGGGAGCTTCTTTCCCCGGAAGGGCTGGCTCCCCCCGCTCCAATGGGTCCAGTCTCAGTTTCTGCATCTTTCTGCCAATATGGGGTACTAGGTCCCAACAAGTTTCTTGTTCAAGTCCCCTGAGTTATAAAATTAGTCATGCTTTTTACCAAGAGCTTCCTTCTGGAGGTAGGGACATATAGCAGTAGTTCTCAATCTTGACAATGATTCGAGGAGCTTTTTAAAATATGATATCCAATGTAACCCTTCACAGATTCTCATTTAACTAGTCTCAGGTATTATTTTTTGTTTGTTTTCTCATCTTTCCCTGTGATTTCTAATGCACGACTATGGCTGAAAACAGCTGAAAGCAAATACATCTCCATTTGAGGGTGTAGGGCTTACGACATAATAGCAAAATATTCTCTCATCTATAGTTATAATAGCACCATGAAATCTTCTCCTTTCTCCTCTCCTCTTTCCAACTCTACCAGCAAGGAAACTATCATCACCATCATCATATCATCACTATTATAATCATTGTTATAATGTAAAATTTTATTTGTTAAATTAATACTTTACATGTGATTTCATGTAGCTGATGAGGATCCAAAGACTCCAAAAAATTTAAAAAATGCCTTAAAATTACAAAGTCGTTGTGGATGAAGCACAATCTCAAACCCCTCTCCATGTCCCAAATGCTGTGTTCTCCACACCAACACCATTCCATAATGAACTATAAAGAACATATTACACCACTCCTTACCTCCACCGTCACCTCGTGATCACCACCTGTGTTGTCAAATACATTCCTGATTTCATTTGATCTTCACAATGGTGTTATGTGTTGAGAACCAATACCCCATAGTGATAAAACTGAGGCTCAGAGCAGTTAAAGAACTAGCGCAGCCTTAGACCACCATTATGTGATTAATTATGCACCAATCTTTTGATTCCAAGTCCTGTATTCCTGAGAGTGCTCCCATGGACCTTAGTGATGGAAGACTCTGGAAAAAGGCAGAATATCCTTGGAGAGGATGGAAGACTCGAGTCCAAATGAAACAGTAAAAACCATCCCCACTGTTTCTTCATGTCTCTCCTCTACCACTTGGTGCACTCACATAAATTCTCCAGATAATTCTGAGCTCCCATTTACCACCTGAACAAGAAGTAGAGACTACTTTTTGAGAAATCTTGCTAATGGTCACAGTGCAGACCCTGCAAGAGTAGTGATCCCGGCAAGGGACTGTATGACAAAAACCATGTGGATGTACAGACACACATTTATATGTCTGTGAACATAATAGAAAACACAAGACATCCACACCCCCCAAAGTTCATCATGGTTATTCTGATTTTCTTTTTTCTTTTACTTTCCTTTTTTTTGGCCTATTTCTCTTTCTAAATTTCATAAATGAACATGAACATGCAATATTTTATAATTAGAAAAAAGTTAACAAATGATGAGAAAGAAAATGATAGTCTTCAAAATTCTTTCTTTTTATTCTGCCTTATCTATCCGCCTGTCATGTATTAGTTCCGAAACCCTCTCCTCCAAAGTTTATTTGGTTTTAGGCCCAAATAAACTGTCCCCTTCTTAGTGCTATATTCATTCCTTTATGATTGCATCTGTACATATCTACTAAATACATATGAATAGAATAGGTAATAGAAAGGTAAATAATATTTTCTCTTTCTCCTCAAGAAATTTGCATCTAGAGAGCAAAAGTGATGATTAGGTTATTATTATACAACTTAAGTATTGGAACATAAGAAAGAAGCAACTCCTTCCTTCTCCAACTTTCATCTTGAGAAAAACATCTTCATGGCTCTACTTATCCTCAAAGAGTCCACATCTGGTAGTCGCTGCATTATGGGAAAGCTGCGAAAATCTATCCAGGAAAAGCATATAATATTTATAGGAAAAGACAGAGAATGTCAGTAGTAGAAGACTGGACTTAAATTTATTGATTACAACTGGGTGACCTTAGTGTTTATTGTCCAAACTTTTGAGATATTATTGAGACTGAAGAGGGGTGGTATTAAGAGCTATCTTGAGACAACAGGCATCAAACCAAGATCTTCCAAGAAAACTGGGACATAGGTTCAGCCTCGCCCCTCATAAGGGATTAAAGAAGGGAGTCAAGACTTTTTTCTGTTGAGATGACTTCATAAAATCAAGGGTATTTACTGAGACCTTTCACATCTAGTTTTTTGACAGTGCTGAAATACTGTCCATTCATGTGGCTTGCACCATTCCACACATGGACCACTAATCTAGTGAGTTTGCCATGTTTATACCGGGACATTACCACTTGCTCTGCCTTCCTGGGGAAGCTCCCGGTTTCTCACCAGCACCCTAGGACATTTCTGCCCCAGGAATTTGTTCTGCTGGGTCCTTTGTCTCTGTCACTATGTTTCCCACAATGGCAGCTGGGCCTCCCTCAGCCTCTTCGGTGTGATTGGCAGAGGCAGGCCCAGTCACAGCTGCAGAGAAAAAGGTAAAGGTCCCCTGGAGCTGGCTGGTGGGCACAGAGCAGGGGCTCAGGCTTTGCTACTAGCATGGATTCCTCCGGGTTGCTGTGGAATACGATTTAGGGGCATAATGAGGAAGCCCTGTCGTGTTCACCACATGCAGGCTTCATCGGTGCAAAATTTCATTCGGCAGATGAACACAGACAGATGCACATTTCCTTCACCGATGAAATATTAAACATGACAGGTGTGTTACCCATCAGGAAGGCTGCATACAAAATGCATGTGTAACCCACGAGGTCTTCCCCACTCTGCATCTCCCGCTTGGCTGGGTTCTGGGAGGTAATATTCCTCCCGCAACTCTGTTCAGGTATTCAGTTCCAAAAGTTATGGCCAATGGTATCCTTGGGAAGATAATTTAAAGGCTTTTGGCTTTAAATTAAGAATCCATTAAGATAATAAAATGTTTTCTTCGAGTTTATTGTTATTCTGCCTAAGGGATCTGTGGGGGAACGCAAGATAAAAACTATGGAGGGAAAGATTCCCGTCACTATGGAAACAGATTCATTTATTTTTATGGGCTGATTTCTAATTCCTCTCCCTGGGCAAAGCTCCCACTAACTTCTAATGCTAGGTGATTATACTCATCCAGTGGACATATTCCTGCTTGAGGTAGTATCTCCTATTTATTTGGGGAGGAGGGTTGTAGGGAGGGAGGGATCGATAAAAGGCCAAGATGTATAAGAATCTCTTTCTAAAAAGTTGACTCCAACCAGAATAGTCAGATGATTGGAGTGAAAGGGCATCTTCAGAATCCACTTCCAATAGAAGAAAGTACAGCTCCCTAATAGCTACTAGCTTGATATCAACCCTTAAAATATGCAGTGCACATAGATAGCAGAGCTCAAGAAGCACAACTCCTGCATGAGATTCTACCTATTGGCTCTGTTCAGCCTAGAACCTATTAATATAACTATACATAGATAGTATCATAAAGGGTGGCATTCTTTAGGAACCACGATTTGTTTCATGTCAATTATTTTTAACTATGTGAGTCTCCCTATTTGCAGAGTTTATGTTCTTAATGCAATGTCAAATTCTGTCTCCTATGAGCAGCACATTTGTGGGTAAATCACAGGGTCGCCACTTCCCCTATTGATAAAATGGCAATAGTGATATACGGCAACTTCCAGGAACAAAGGAGCACTGTGATTAATATCTGCTATTATGCTAAACTCTTGGCCTGAAAAGTGTTGGGAATACAAATGCACACTGATGATTTAACTCAACAAGCTTTCAGAGATCCTGTGTTCTTGTTTATTTGCATGATAATGACATCACGCCTGGTCATTCAATGTGCTGTGCAATCCCACAAACTGTGAGGATGATCAATGGCAGATCTTTGCATCAGAATTTATTCAAGGCTATGGAATGCAGACTGGAATGGTGCATGCAGAACTGGTGGAAAGATAGAGCAATTCACTCATCGGGTCTGATGGAACATCAACCACTCCCCTTTCAGGACACTCAGACATTAACCATCAGTCCTGGGAAGACACTGGAGCAAAGCCAGGGAAATAATGATTCAGCAAGTTAGGGTTCAGGTAAAGTTCAATGCTGTGTGTGTGTGTTTGGATGTGGGTGTATGAAGGTCGTAGGTGTGCTGAAAGGTTCCCTGGAGTGCAGCAAAATGTTCCCTACCTGATCTTTAGTATAGAGATTAGGCTTAAGCATTGGTTTTTAAATGCCTGAGTGTTATGGTTTCATATTGTCAAACATTTGATATCAAGAGACACCCAGTGTTTGACCAAATACTTCATCATTATGTTTGACACGTGTGCTACTATTTGCTTATTTCACTGCAAATAGGCACACAGCTCTTCAGGGGGCTGTTTATCCCCTGTTTACCTGCCTTGAGCTCAGAGAACTGTAAATGATCCTGAAAGCAGAATGCAGAAGTAAGTAAAAAACTATGTATAAGAAGAGACTAAATAAGTAAACCTGGGATGGAAAAGTACATGATGTAATCTTTTATACTCCAAGGGCAATTTTCCAAAGCAGGGTGGGGGGAGGCAATATGTATTTGAGAGTTTGGGCAAAAGCATCAGTGTCCCTCTGAATTAGAAATAAAAGCTTAGAGGTATACCTATAAGAGAAATGTGGAGCAATGACACACCAGAACCTTCTTTCAAATCAATAACCTTATATTAAGTGATATATGCAAGGTGCTATACAGAAGGTCATTGCCCACAGAGACTTTATGGTGTAGTGAAAAATCCTTGGAGATAGGAAGGGAGAAAGAGGTGCCTAAAATGATGCTAAGATTCCTATTTGAATGACTAGCAAGCAATATGTGAGGAAGAGGAATTCGATTTTTTTCCCAAATATTACAGGAGCAACATGTGCAATGAAACAAAACAAAACAAACAAAAGCAACATGTCCTCACTCCTCCTGGCCACCGCCCCAACCAGGGACACAATATTAACAGTCTGAACATCCTTCCACTTCTTTTGTCATGTCCATTCAAGCACACAACCACATATATACATAGAGGCTTTTTATTATTTTCATTTTATTAGTACAATAATTAAATCATATTATACATATTACTTTGCAAGTTGCTTTTTGACTTCAGAATACATGGGCTACGTTTCCCATCAAATAGCTGCATAATAGCTATAATTCACTGCCACCTACTCTCCCTTAATGGATGTTCAGGTCATTGCCCAAGTTCCCACCACTACAAACAATAAACATCCTTACACATGCCATCTTACGTACAGTAGAGCTTTGATTTCATAAGATGGAAATCCAAAATGGGATTGCTGGGTTAAAGGGCCTATGGATTTTCCATTGTAACAGTCTTCTTGATTTTTTTTTTCAAAGGATGTGAAGCAATCTTTGCAGTAGCAACAATAAATGGGCAATTTTAATGATGATGGGCAATTGCGGGAATTGGGGGCCTGGGAGGCACAAGGAAAGGAAGGGAAGCCAAGTTTTGTTTGATTTTTGACACGCCTGCTAGACTCTATGTTGATACCCAACAGGCAGTGAGATGCGTAGCACTGGCCCTAAAGGATCCAAGTGTGAGTGAGGACACAGGAGTGGATGGAGCCCTTCTGGGGAAGAGAGTGGAGCAGAGAAGAGAGGTGGCTAGAGATACTAACATAGGTCCCCCATCACGGTGCTGAGTGGAAAAGCTAGGAATTAGCAAAGGAGGCTGAGGATGTGCCAACAGGGAAGAGAGAAGCAAAAGAGACTTCGGGAACAGCAGGAAGAGACAGTTTCCAGAAGCAGAGAGTGGACTGTGGTGCACAATGCTGGGCAAGATCCTCAACCGCAGTGACCTGGACGTTCTCTTCTGACACCTACAGTTGGGGCACAGACATGGGAGTTCTGCTCCCTGGCTTTTATTTTTTTTAATTTCAGCTGTGTCAATTCTTAGGGATGGAGTGAGACAGATCCATTAAATATACTTTCCTCCAAAAACTGTTGCAGGCATCCTAGTTACGGGTGTTATGCGCCCCAGCCGACGGGACGTCCTTCAGTAAAGCTGCCGATGAGTTGGAAAAATGAACGTGTTTGAGTTTCATCTCATTTCCCCTCCCCGTGCCCTTTATGTGAAAGAAGTGCTGGCAATCACAGAATAAAAGGCCCTAAATCATTCACTGAGCAGAAAAACTGCCTCTAAATTATCAGAAGCTGATTACATCGTGCTGACAGACACAGGCTACAATGCTGAAATCTTGCTGTCATCAGCTTCTCTCTCCGGACAATGGAAATAGAGTCCTCACCTGCCTATCATCAAAAGTTCTCCTGATGACAACCTCTAAAGGTGTCCCTGCAGCACACTGTGTAATTATCTACGGCATACACCTCGTGACATTGTCCTACGTTCGCACAAGGGATTCAGGACAGGAAGTGGCCCCGTCCTAAATGGACACACATATCCACACTTAGAATATTTAACCTCCAGGGAACACTGACAATTCCCCATCCGCCCACTCATTTCCTTTATTTAGTGATGACCTCCCCCCACACACATCGTTAATGGATGCACACACATGTGGGGCGCACTTCAGAAAAGCACAGCCATTTCATCACATCACTAGGCCTTGTCTGTGCTGGCCTGCCAAGAATATGCTTGGCGCAGAGGAAAGCGAGCTCTTCAGTTCTGCCCTCACGGAGTCAGGAGACACAGGGTATCCAATGAGGCTCCTCAGACAGGTATTTTGGAGGATGGTGTTTGCACAACAGTGATAAAGGCTACCCTGGGAATTGCAAATTCGATTCGACTTACAGCAGTCACGCTTGCCTCTGGAGACTGGGAGGATTTGAGCTGCAGGAAAAAAAAAAAAACCCACCACCCACTCTTTGCGCTGCCTGGAAATGAGCGTGGATTGACAAAATGAAATGGCACAGTAGCCTGGCAGATAGACAATAATTGCAGTCGGGGGACCAGGGTTGGTCTAGCCCACAGGAGGAAATTACCATTTTGATTATGTTCAGGAGGATCTATTTATGAGCACAGGTTTCCTGGTGGAGCCAGAGTGAATGTTTTTCTGGGTTTAAAAAACAAAATTTGTTTAAGAATAAACAGAGGTAAATTCTTTGACCCAGGGCATCTTCAATCATTTCTGCTTGATGGAAAACAGTCCAAAAGAAGAAAGGCTTCCCATCATATCACAGATCACTTACATGTGCAGCTTGGTAGAGACTTTTATCCCACTTTTTGGCAAAGAAAGGCCAAGTGTTCTCCTCTGCACACACCCAGCCCTGTCATGCCTGAGTCTTCTTTTCCACATGCTTTCTTGAGCCACGTGGCTCACCCCAGGTGACAGAGAACACGGTCTCTGTAAGAATGAGGAAGCGACAATACAGTGGGGAAAACAGCAGTGATGCATTTGCATGAGGCAACCGGCAGCTCATCAGACTGTCGATTCAAACAGATCCAAGTTCAAATTCCATCTCAGCCACTTACGAGGTGTGTGACCTTGGGCAACTTACATAACCTTTGTTTCCTATGTGTAAAATAGGGAAAATAATACCAATGTGTTCAGAGCATGGTAAACATTAGAAAGATAAATAAATAAACAAACAAATGAACCCACCACATGCACATGTTTAATGACCCTGGCATACAGTAGGCACCAACACAATGTAATAATTGTGTTGAGAATCTATATAATCTTATCAAAAAAGGCCTGAGTTGTTGACTAATAATGACCTGGTTTTCTTTAATGTTAGGTATCAAAAGCATTCCTAAAGAAATGTTCCCTCTCTATTGTTTTTCTCATGAAACCCACAACTTTTTTTCTATCAAGTTGCTTGGGGGGCTTGGGGACCCCTTTTGATCCAGTTTGGGTTCTAGTTTAATTGTACTGAGGTCAGAGGAAATTGGGGATCAGGAAGCCGTTTCAAATTCTTTATGTCACCCAAGGAATCCGCATTATGATAGTTTGTCCCACTTGTCCTGGAGGTCTTGTGATCGGACCCAGCCAGCTCTCTTATGAAAATCCCCGCCAACATTCTCCATCAGTGCTGCTCTCCCCACCCAAGCTCTGCTCATGCCCCCCACTTAGAGCTGGCCAACAGAGGCTCCCATTTCTGATGTGAGATGGACTAATTCTTTATCTCTGGCAAGCACCCAGAGAGAACGAAGCAGAAATTGGCACAAATTATATGAATGGCATCAGTTGTCTTTCAGAAATTTGACAATACATTAATTTCTTGGGCTATTTTATTTTTATTATTTTTTTTTCTTGGGCTATTTTGAAGAATTATCCAGGCTTTAGAGAAACCCACACCTGGCATTAATTCCTTAGATCATCTCACAAAAATGATTCGAGGCTGTTTTGTTTGTCTTTTCCATACCATTCCTGGATGCACTGAAATGCCATTTCCCCACATACCCACCTTGCTCCTCTCTACAAAGAGAACATAAAATACCATAGCATATGTCATTAAGAAGATAATCACTCAGAGCCCAGGCCAGGGGAGGGCTCAGTAGACACTAAATTCTGTTCCGGAATCGCTTTCGACTGTCCTTTCTGGGTTCAAATTACCCTCTGCTCTGACAGTCTGATATCCCGAGATCACAAGTGGGGCAGCTTGAAGACTTAGAAATCAATTGTGCCCGAGAGGATATGGATTAACTCTGCCCCAGGGCCTGATGCCCACTGTCTGCCTTGCACACATTCTGTAGGCAGAATGTCCCATGAAAGGCAGGCCCATATGCTGCTTTATCCTTCAACAGAAAGCAATGCTGGCCGATGGGGCTGCTGGCTCTTTTTTAACTTGCTCTTCATCCTTTTGCTGAAAAAATGAGGACGAGACCCAGAGGGTGAACAATCAATCCTTCTGTTTCTAACCTACTAGCCGCATGAGCTTTACTTTAAACAAGGTTGTGGTTTTACCTTCAGGGCAGAGAAACGATGCACTTTTTCAAAAGGATTTTTGAGACATCTGAGGTAGATAAACAAGACTGCAGGAGTTGTGTTGAAAACCCACAGTGAGAAACTCAAAGAAAGAATTAAGTATGGTTAGCCAACCCCAAAATCTACCATTAGTCCAGAAGGGTAATGCATTAGAGGAAAGTATGCTGAGAAGGAGAGATGTTTAGGACATCTGTGTGACACGTCTGACAGTGAACAGCAGTGTGTGTGCCACAGCTGGGGCTTCAAGCCAAGTCTGCACGGTTTGCTGGCTTGCTTTTTTTTTTCTTGGAAAAGTGAAAAAAAAAGATAATTTTCTCACCATGAATTTTTACATGAAATATAGACTAAGCTAAATCAGATCAATTTTTTTTTGAGAGAGAGAGCAGGGGAGAGGGAGAGACAGAATCTTCAGCAGGCTCCACATGCAGGCCCCACACTCAATGTGGGACTCAGTCCTACAATCATGACCCAAGCCAAAAATCAAGAGTCAGACACTTAACTGACTGAGCCACTCAGGTGCCCCAAGATCAAAATTTTTTTTAAAGTCAACGATAGCTAATTTAAAATGTTTCAATGATATGAAATAAATCTACAAAGGAAAATAGTAAGTGTGTCCTGTAAGATTTCCTAAACTTAGATTATTTCTCATTGAAAAGATAAGGCAGCGTAAGGCTAGATATAACATTCTTTTTTTTTAAATTTTTTTTAAATGTTTTTTTTATTTCTGAGAGACAGAGAGAGACAGCGTGAGCAGGGGAGGGTCAGAGAGAGAGGGAGACACAGAATCTGAAACAGGCTCCAGGCTCTGAGCTGGCTGTCAGCACAGAGCCCAACTTGGGGCTCGAACCCACGAGCCGTGAGATCATGACCTGAGCCAAAGTCAGACACCCAACCGACTGAGCCACCCAGGTGCCCCTAGATATAACATTCTTGACAAGGGTGCCAAAATAAGTCATTGGAAAAAGAATGGTCTTTTCAACAAAATGGTGCATATTCATTTGCAAAAGAATGAACTTGATTCCTTCCTGACACAGAAGACAAAAGTTAACTTGAAATGGATCACACACCTAAATGTAAGAATTGAAACTATAAAACTCTTAGAAGTGAGCATAGGAGTCAATCTTCATGACCTTGGGATAAGCAAAATTTTTCAGATACAACATCAAAAACATAAAGAATTAAAGAAAAAATAGGTCCATTGAACTTCATCAAAATTAAAACCTTTGTGCTTCAAAGTACATCATCAAGAAAGTGAAAAATGACCCAAAGAATGGGGGAAAATAATTGCTAATTACATATCTGATAAGAGAATTGTATTCAGAATATATAAAAAAACTCTTATAACTCAATAATAAAAGGACAAATAACCCAATTTAAAAATAGGCATAGGATTTTTTAAAAAAATTCCCCAAAGATTTACATATAGCCAGTAAGAATATGAAAGAATGTGCAACATAATTAGCTACTACAAAAGTGCAAAACCATAATAAGATACTACCTCCTCCCCACTAAAATGGCTGTAATAATAGACACAGAAATAATAAACATTGGCAAGGAAGTGGAGAAATTAGGTCTCTTATATATTGGTGGTAAGAATGTGAAGCAGTACAGATGCTGTGGAAAACAAAATGTTAAACACAGAGTTACCATATGATTTAGCAACTACATTCCTACATATATACCCAAGAAAATGAAACCATATACCCACACAAAAAAAGCATGTACACAACTGTGCACAGTAGCATTATTCATAATAGCCCAAAAGTAGAAACAACTCACACGTCCACCAGCTGAGGAATAGGTAAATAAAATGTACGATATTCATTCAATGGAATATTACTAGACCCTAAAAAGGAAGTACTGATTTTACAGATGGGAAAATTTGTTTGGAGAAATCTCGTCCCTTATCCAAAGCCACATGATTTTCAAGGGGCTGAGCTGGGTTTAGATCACTGGTCTGTCTGCAAAATAGATGCTTTTAACTAGTCAGCTTTTTAAATTCCCTATGGAAATGATACCAGAGATTGCTTTTATTGAATACTTGCTCTGTTTCTAGGTACTTTGTATATATTATCTTACTGTTCCTCACCACACCTTTGCCAGGTCAGGCTTATCATCTCTACGGCAGAGAGATGATCCAAAGGAGCAGTTAAAGGCCTTGTCCAGGACATAATGCTGAAAATTGGGCTGAGCTGCAATTTGAACCCAGGTCCATTTACTCCCAGAATCAGCATGCTTTCTACTAAATCCTGCTGTTTCTGTCATTAGGTTCTCAGGATGATTCTTTTATTTTTCTTTAATGTTTATTTATTTTTGAGAGAGAGAGAGCGTGTGCAGGGGACGGGCAGAGAAAGAGGGAAACACAGGATCCCGAGCAGGCTCCAGACTCTAAGCTGTCCCAGCAGAGCCTGACGCGGGCCTTGGATGCCTGAGCTGTGAGATCATGACCTGAGCTGGAGTCAGAAGCTTAACCAACTGAGCCACCCAGGCACCCCTCGGAATGATTCTTTAATGCATCCCTGGGGTCTGCCCTGTTCCTTCCTCAGGGACACAAGACTAGCCTGATGCTCTGGTAATTCATGCCAGGACTTCTCCATGAATTTCTGGTTGGGCTCATTTCCATGAGCTTCACTCTCTCTGTCTCCAATGCACTTTTCAACCACCATCCTCCACTAACAGATAACTTCTATTTCCCCATCACTTAAGAACGTGAAATGCCTGTCAAGTCACATCCAAAGTCCTCATCTTGCAACGCATTGGTCTCCGCACTAAATCTGGCTGTACACTACCATTGATCAATTGGAAGCTTTTAAAAATCCTGTTGCTCAGGCCACACTCCAGACCAATTAAGTTAGAACTCCTGGGTGGAGGACCCAGGCATCAATATTTTTTTAAATCTCCCTAGGTGATTCCAATGCACAGTCAGTATTGAGAAGTACTTAAGTAAAACAATTGACTCCACAGCTTAAACTTCCCTCCTAATGGCTGGGCTCATTTATTCATTATCCTTCATATCTACCACCTCTGCTCCCACTGTCCTACTCATTTGCTCAGGGAGAATGCCTTCTCTTCTCCTCCCTGATAATTCAAGTCTCTCTAACCTGCTAGACCTTGGCCCAACCCCACCCACTCCAGGAAGACTTCCGTGAATATGCCGACCTCTATGCAAACCCTGTATCTAAATATGCACTTATTATCCATATTATTTAGTTAAGAACATGTAATACAACACTTTTTCTTGCTTTCCAGCTACTTTGCAACTATTAGTCTATGGTCCCTACAATTGTACGAAATATTAGTGTGGAGATCTTTTTTCTGTATACTCTGTTATTCGACTAAGGCTCCCTTGTCTGATTTCACAGTACCTAGCACGCTTTAACACCTAATTTGTGCATTTGTTTTCTTCTCTCTAAAATCTTGACTACCCAGCCTTGTCCCAGTGCCTTGACTTTTCTGTGACTATTCTACATCTCTTCCCCAGACCCTGCATTTTCACCCCTCCACTCAGTTGCCTTTGCCCAGAATTCTATATACTCTCCAATCTGGCAAAATTCGACTCTATTCGTTTTCAAGGCTTCCTTCTATCTCAACTCATCTATGATCCTTCCTTTGTCAGAGCTAATAGTACCTTTCTTCATGCTCCTACTGCACGTTATTTATACCAGTAACTTAGAACTTACCACAACTTAGAGTTGGTAGACCTCTGCTGATTTAAATAAGAAAGCATGGCATATGTGCATGTGACAAAATAGAGGATCATTTAACCATGAAGCCAAACTTCTGATGCTGTATTTTCCTTATAAGCCTGACAACAAAGTGCTGTTGACTTGAAAGACAACTTTCACGGCTCATGACATCACTGGGGGCTGCCCTTTGGAAGGTTCTGGCCCAGGACACCTGTTGTGTTGTGTGCATGTGGTGTGTGTAGTTATGCACTGGCCTCCTTTCAATAAAAGCTGCAAAGGAAGGAATTGGTGGAGAGGAAGATGTGCAAACCTGTCCCTCTCTTCGAAGTCCATCACTGATCAGAGATAAAAAGACCTTTGCACTGACAGAGAGGAGCAACTTGAAAGCACAGTGCCTTAGAGAAAGGCAGGTATCATATGTTCTCACTCATATGTGGAACTGGAGAAACTTAACAGAAGACTGTGGGGAAAGGGAAGGGGAAAAATAGTTTCAAGCAGAGAGGGAGGGAGGCAAATCACAGGAGACTCTTAAATACAGAGAACAAACTGAGGGTTGATGGGGGAGAAGGGAGAGGGGAAAACAGGTGATGGGCATTGAAAAGGGCACTTTTTGGAGTGTAATTGATAAATCATAGGAATCTACCCCCTGAAACCAAAAGCATACTGTATATACTGTATGTTAGCTAACTTGACAGAAAATTATATTAAATAAATATAAAAAAAACAAAAATATATAAATAAAACAAACAAACAAACAAAAAGCACAGTGCCCTAAGTAGGCCAAGTAGTAACAGTTTCTTTTTTTAAAAAATTCCAGATTCAAAATAACCTTGCAAAAGTCCATTTTAAAGAGTCACCAAAAGAAACCGTGACAAATAAGAATTCCATACCCAGGAGGATCTTATCAATAAGCGACTCCAGATCCCTCCTCTGAGACATACATTCTTTTTCTAGAGGACGACAGAGTTAATTGCACATTTCAAAATAAAATTGAAACACGGTTGCTGCTATAAAAGTCTACGAGCTGAGTTTTTTAATCTTGAAATTGCCATTCTCCCATTTACATACTAACACATTATAATAAGCATAACACATAGAGAGGAGAAAGCATAGAGCATTAGGCTATAATTCTGTGGAGAATCTCCTCACCACGAATTCAACATATTTACCAATCTCCTCACCAGGAATTCAACGGTGCCCAACCAATTTCCCTTTTGGAACTAAACACTCACTTTCCAGTTTCTTATTCTAAAGTCTCCTCAAAAGATCCCAGATTGAGCCCCAAGTTTCTCCCATTGCCCCCACTTTAACATGTGACACCGAGGAACTCACCTGCACATTTGAGGAAAGGTTTCAGATCACATTCTGACCTCAACATGATGACTTTTTTCCAGCTTCAGCCAAAGTTTACTAAAACCCAGGTTTTGTCTAAACAAGAAGTCACACTGTGATGTCATGACTTGTCTACAATAGCAGCTCTAATCCAGTTATTCCCAGGCTGACAAATCTTCAACAGTGAAGATGCAGGCATATGGTTTTGGAAAATGAGTGTCTTTTGGATATCTGAAGAGAAGAAGGTGGTTCTGGATCAGGGGGAGGAAACAAGCAAAGACTCAGGGATAGGCAGAAAGAAATCTGTCACTGGCAATGTGACAGGTACACTTAGCTATGTGCTGAATTGTGTCCTGCCACCACTAAATTCATATGTTGAAGTCTTGCCCACCCCCACCCCCAGGACCTCAGAATGTGACTGTGTTTAAAGACAGGACCTTTAAAGAGCTGATTAAATTAAATGACGCCTTTAGGGTGGGCTCCAATCCAATCTGACCAGTGTCCTTATAAGAGGCGGCGATGTGGCCATACAGAGAGACATCAGAAATGCACACACACAGAGGCCATGGGGGAAAATAGCAAGAAGATGGCCATCTATAAGACAAAGAGAGATGCCTCAAATCTGAGGCACATTAATTATGAACTTCCAGCCTCCAGAACTGTGGGAAAATTAATACCTGTTCTTTAAATCACCAAGTCTGTGGCCCCTTGTTACAGCAGCCCTAAGAAACTAATACAGCTACCAAAGAGCCATTCCTCCCCCCACTCCTCCTACCTGACAGAGCCCAGGGTCTCCGAAATGCCCCTGCAGCTGAGGCACAGACAACTGAAACCATCCTGGCACAGAAGGAAATGTCTACTGGGGCGCCTAGGTGGCTCAGTCGGTTGAGCGACCGACTTCAGCTCAGGTCACGATCTCGCGATTCGTGGGTTGGAGCCCTGCGTCGGGCTCTGTGCTGACAGCTTGCTCAGAGCCTGGAGCTTGCTTCAGATTCTGTGTCTCCTTCTTTCTCTGCCCCTCCCTCATTCATGCTCTGTCTCTGTCTCTCAATAATAAATAAATGTAAAAAAAAATTTTTTTAAAAAGAAGGGAACCTCTACCGAGGGACTCTGGAAGGGTCTTCTGTCATAAACAAGGAGAGACAGGTGGGGGGTGGGGGGCAATGTCCTACCCAGGACACTGCCCTAAAAGGACATAATCGCAGGAGCTGTGGCACATGTCATCTTGTATCATTAAATGAACACAAGAAAATTAGAGAGGAGCTGGTCCAGCACCCATGGCAATATTGAGCCACTGAATCAACTCTGCAACTGCCTTCCTTGATTTCTTGTTATGTGAGATAGTAACACCTATTGTCCAAGCCCATCTTATAGAGACTTATTACTTGCTGGGTCCAGTGAGGGGAATGACCTGGCTACTGGAAGAGATTATGTTAGTGAAACAAGTAAACCCAGGTTTTGGAGAAAGCCTTTGAAGTTTTTATACACAGTAATGTAGGGATGGGGCAGGAGGAAGAAAGAAGAATTAAAGATAAATTCTGGGATTCTAGGCTGGGAGCCCATGAGAATGGAATGCCTCTAAGGAGTGTGGGTGACTTTCTTCTCTGGAAAGGAACAACTTGTTAGTTTTCTAAGCCCACCTCCTTGAGTATACTTAGTAGCTCAGTGAGGGTTCAGTGGCCAAGGGGAGAGATTGTTCTCTAAAACTGAGGGTGGAAAGCGTCTGGGGTAGCAGTAGAAAAGACATTTGGAAGAGAATCCTGTCAGTGGGCAAGTGGATGCTAATATCTGCTGTTGAAGTGGTTACATCCACTGTTCACATCAGACCTCAGAGCATGGAAACCAGTACCTGAAATACGTTCATACAGATTCTTGCTATCTGCAGCCAGTTTTACAATAATTCAAGTAAAATTCTTATGAGCTGTAGAAACGTTGTGAGCTGTGAGTCTATATAATCTTTTCCATGATGGTCTGGGGACCTGATGTTGGGACTCAAGTCTACCACTAACCAAATGACCTCAGACAAGTCACCTACCTTCTCCAGACCTCAATGTCTTCAACTATAGAAGAAGTGGGGGTTGATGAGAACAGTGGTCTTTCCTGTATTTTTTGGGGGGGACTGGAACTTTTTCTTGTATAAAGTCATAATTCAACCTCCCAATATGTAATAATAAAAATAGGACCACTAGTAATTCACAATCATTGCATATTTAGAATCTGCTGAGCTTTGTGATAATAAATACTCCAGGTGGGTTACCTCATTTAGTTCTCACTTTTAACATTATAAAATAGGAAATTTTACTGTCATTCTTGGTTTATAAATGAGGAAACCAAAGCACAAAGTAGTTAAAAAATTTTCCCAAAGTCACAGTTAGTAGAACAGGGAAGCTGACTCTTTCCATCTTGGATTTTGACCTCTAAGCTAAATGGAAGTCCTGTGTGTGTGTGTGTGTCCACATGCATGCATATAAATCTAGAAAATTTGGCTTTGTCTTTAGTCCCTGAGGTAGCACCATCCAGATGCCTAGGCAATCACAGAATGAAAACGCACCAATCCACATGATCCTCAAAGCGATAATGTATTAACAGGGTAGGCAAAAGGTAGGTGTCTACATTGATTTTGTGGGGGAAGGGGAGATGTGATACAACCTGAAAATAAGCAGTATATTGTCCCATTGTTTTGATTTGGTTTTAGCTACAGTTTTGAATTTGTTTTAAATTTCAATTAACATCAATAATCATATGAGGATATATTCAGACACGTAAAGAAGCAGGGGCTATAAAAGTTTTGAGGAACACTGATTAGACAGCTCTTTAGATCTATGAATTTTAATTTCCCTGGCTCTACCATCTGCCGAGTTCCTGCTTACTTTCACCACTCCTAGTCAACCTCGTAGCCCTGTATAAGGTAAGGCGGTTCATACGCCCTAATCCAGATCAGCTGATAAGAGATGGGCACCAATGTGACAGGGCACCCACTCACTCCCACTATGATAGTAATTGTCACAAGAGCTAACATTTATTGTATCCTTATTAGGTGCCGACACTACAATAAAGACTTGTCAATACATGTATTTATTTAATCCTCACACAATCCCAAGCATCTGCTATCTGCTAAGTAACATCTCTTTAGGAGGCCTTTTCTCAGCTGTGGCCTGAGAGAAGTGGCCCCCCCATCAAGCTCTCATTATACCTAGAACACAGCTCTAACAAAGCACATAGCTAATGATATCAAATCTTGTGAGTTATCTCTGCCTTCCTGAATAGAGTAAAGCTTCTGGAGGACAGGAAATTTGTCTTACACATTCTGTGTCTCTAACACTAGACACAAGGATTGGCATAGAGTAGACACTCAGTAAATATCTGCTTACCACTGGCAGATACTTTCACTTAGCCACCCCAATGCTTCCCCAGCTCATCCCTCCACTCTAGAGAGTGGAAAAGCTAGATGATTTTCTAGTTTTCCAGGAAGATTCTGAATAAAATAGTTCTCTTCCTGATATCATGAAGTTGTCTGGCAAGAAAGCTCTGTGAAGATATAATGCTTAGAGCTATGGAAGCCATTTTGTGATCATGAGGGAAAGACCAAGAGAAACACAAGAGCTCAGAACCAGATCCTTGATGTCTTCTAACCACTGAATCTTTCCTAGAATTATCTTTCTCCAAGACTACCTGCTATATAAGACAAATAAACTTCTTTTGTAAATTAAAAAAAAAAAAAAACTGAGTTTCTGTTCCTTGAAGCTTGAAGCATTCCTTGTTTTCCATGGACATTTTGAAATCAAGCAGACCTGGCCCCTAATCTTAAAAACAGACCCTATAGATATGGGGTTGCCAGAAGAAATATAGGACACCAGATTAAATGATTAAAAGAGTAGGACTTTTTAAAAAACAATGAGTTATTTTTCAATGTAAGTGTATCCACTCCCTATTTGAGAGTATTGAAAAAATACTTGTGGTTTATTAGAAATTCAAATTTAACGAGGGTCCTGTATCTTGCTAAATTGGGCAAATCTTCATGGATAGTCATAAGCTGCTTCTAAGAGAAGCAGAAGAGAGACTTAAATCAGAACGTCTGATTTACCAAACAAAACCACTCCCAGGATGAGATAACAGCAATAATAACTTAAATTATACCATCCTTCAATTTTCAGAGAACTTTCATAGACATTACTCATCCATTAGATGCTGTTTACATTATATATAAAGAAACACTTGATCTTAATGAGTTATTTGCCCAAGGTTGCACAGCTGGTAAAGCACTGAGATCTGACCTCTCATCTCCGGATCTCTGCATCAGCACTGTTTCTCTGTAACAAAGGTTCTCAGACTTCACTGGGCAGCAGAATCACCTCAAGGGCTTGTTAAAAACCCAGATGGTCCAGGGCCTTTACCTACTGGCAGAGCTTGGGAGGGTCCAAGTATGTACACTTCCAACAAGTTTCCAAGTGTTGCTGCTGCTGCTGGTACTAGGATCACGTTTTTTGGAAACCAATGATTTACATGACACCGAGACAGCTCTTCGCTAGGTGGACAGAATCAACAGACCTCTCACCTCATTCCAGGAAGAGAGAGATCCAGATAGTTGTATATCAAAGCCACATGACAACACAGTAATTACAAAGAAAAATAAACTCTCTTTTTCTCTGACTTGTATCATTTGGAGCTTGAAAGCTAAATGCATACATGGGTGAGCACGTTAAAATGAACCCTGATGCCTTGTATCCCACTGTCTTGAACACTGGTTTTTATTCATTGGTGTAGGTGCTGCCCAAACAAACTGGAGGTTTTACTAAAATGTGGGAGGTAGGAGTGTGTGTGTGTGTGTGTGTGTGTGTGTGTGTGTGTGTGTATGTGTGTGCGTGCGCGCACACGCGCACGCGCCGCATTTCTGGAAGACAGGTAGCATGAAGCTTCCAGGTCACTACAAAACGGCTAGGAGCCTGGAAGTGAGAATCCCCAGTGGCCCCATCTCTAAAATCATGCATGGGTCAGGGCATGAAACTTGACCTTTTGGATGATTAGCCAAGAGTTGTCCTTCATTTATCCAGAGTCAATTACATTCTCACTCTTTTCTCCTTTCCTTGTCTCCTTCATACTCCCACAGCAACCACCTACCAGACAGGAAGATAAAATAGAAATGGAGAGGAGCGGCCAATTGTAAGGCAGTCGAGTGTGGCTGCCAAACCGCAGGTGGGTGGGGGGTGAGAAGCGGGGACGTGGAAGAGAAGAAAGAGCTATTTATTCTCTGAGTCTCTGAGTGGTAATTTCACTGTCTACATAAATAGTGGCTGAGAGCATTAAAAACAAATACAAATATACTACAAACATGGTTCACATTCTTGGGGCCTCCCTCCATGGGTAAGTCCTGAAAATCTTCTGAGGACCTCCGACAGTCCCCAGTCAACCCCAGATGGCCCAGCCAGTAGGTATCCCAGGACCCTCACTGCATTCCAGGTTAGCAACTACCTTTGGTAGATCCAAATAATTTGTTTCTCCAGTTATAAGAAAGCAAAGAGTAATCAGTTTCATTTTTTTAATTTTCAAAAAGATTTATGTTGTAGGAAACTATAAAGAATAACATAATAACAAACGCTCACAGCCCTGTGATCCAGATTTAGCAACTGTCGATGCTTAGTTGTATCTCTTCCAGATTTTAATACTTGCTTTTAGGGAGTTAAATGACAGATAGTCAAAGATCTTTTATGCCACCTCTCTATCCCTTTCCTATTATTCTCAAGCAACAAGTTTTGATTTATTTCATTTAAAAACTTTTACAAACAGGGGCGCCTGGGTGGCTTAGTCGGTTAAGCGTCCAACTTTCGCTTAGGTCACGATCTCGCGGTTCGTGGGTTCGAGCCCCGCGTCGGGCTCTGTGCTGACTGCCAGCTCAGAGCCTGGAGCCTGTTTCAGTCTATGACTCCCTCTCTCTCTGACCCTCCCCTGCTCACGCTCTCTCTCTCTCTCTCTCTCCTAGAAATAAATAAAACATTTAAAAAAAAAAAACCTTTTACAAACATAAATATGCATTAGAGAACAACCTAGAATATTATTTTTGCTCTTTGTGTTTATTACCAGTGGAAATATATTTTGTTTATATAAATGATTCATAGTGAGTATTTGGTTCTACTCTTTGTTTTCACTCAACATAAAATTCTGGAGATCTAATCAGTTACTTTAGATGATCACTTTTAACTGTTCATTTTATTTACTCATTCCCCTTTAAATGGACATATAGATGGTTTACAATTTTTTTGCTCTTACAAAAGAGGTTGCAATACTCATCTTAGTGCATGACTGTGTGGACCCCCACAAGATGTGGATGTTTCTGCTGGATATATACACAGAAGTGGAATGTTGAGACCTAGGGATTATATCTTGAATTTTAGCACATGCCATCAACACTATCTTGACAGTGGGCATTATATCAAATTATAGTCCCAAGACCAATGTAGTCCAGTACCATTTCACCCACATGGTGACAACTCCTGATATTGTCAGACCTTAAATTTTGCTAATGTTAGACTACAGTGCCTCATTATAGTTTTAATTCATATTTTCTTGTAACTGATTGAGGCTTTTCTGATTCAGTTTTCTTCTCTGTGAATTGTGTGTTCACATACTTTGCCCATTTTTCTGTGATTGTCTTTTGTCTACTGATTTGTAGAATTCTTCATATACAAATAATTCTTTAATATGAATAGTGTATATAGTGCACTGTATATAAGTTTTACAAATATTTTCTTTGTGTCCATGGCTGTATTTTAACATTGTTTATGAATAACGTATTACTAATTAGATGACAAAGCCAAAAGAAGCAATTGTAAACCAGAACTTAGCACTATCACATACAACCCATCAATGGTCTAGGATAAGGAAACTTAGACTCAAAAGCAAAGATGCATGGGGCGCCTGGGTGGCTCAGTTGGTTAAGCGCCCAACTTTGGCTCAGGTCATGATCTCACAGTTCATGGGTTCGAGCCCCACAGCTCAGAGCCTGGAGCCTGCTTCAGATTGTGTCTCCCTCTCTCTCTGTCCCTCCCTCACTCATACTCTGTCTCTCTGTCTCAAAAGTAAGTAAATCATTAAAAAAAGAAAGCAAAGATGCAACTGGAGAAACCGACATTTGACATCCTGTCTGAAAGCCACAAATCCAGTGCTTACTCTACCGCAAACCAACATCCTGCCTCATGTGTTCCCTCTTTCAGAAACACTATAAAGCCTTATCACAGTTAAAAATGTGCAGGCAGAATTTATGGCATAAGAAATATTTGAGGACATTTGTTAAAAAGGCTCACAATTTTTATCTGAAGGACTGTGGTGTGTCCCAGAAATAAGCATTGCAAACAAGTTCCTCAGGAGACAACGATGTGGCAGGTGAGCGGGCCAGACTTTGAGGACTCTTTGAGGGAGAGCTGAGAAACCACAGTGCTTACTGAAGCTGGTGGGGGCCCGCGAGAGGTCTGGAGTTCCAACTCCCTGTGGAAATACTTGATGAGCCTCTCTCATGTTGGTCTATAGACTCTGTGAGGGCAGGGACTTACTCCTTCTGTTTTCTCCCAGCATCTAGTATAGTGCCTTACTCAGTAAATATCTGTGGAATGAAGAAATTCCCCACGTATCACATTCTGTAGGTAACTGCTCATGGCTACGAAAAGTCTTAGAAAAACCTGCACTCAGCCTCAAATTCTAAACTTCCATCTCTGCTGAAAGGGAGATAGGCAACAGTAATTCACCGCACATGCCAAGCGCTCTTGACTTCAGTGAATTCACAGTATTGGCCCTCTGTCCTGATGACTGTCATCTCAAAGTACGTATTGTAAAAACAAACACTCCTAATTATGGTTGTGTCTATAAAACGACAGCCAATTGAGTGGTCAAGGAAGTTTGTCCAAACTCTTTACGATGTGAAAATAAAATAACCCAGGGTTTCTTTGAAAACTGATGCTCAGAAAGTACTTGTTAGGATCCCTTCAATACCTGCTCTTTTTAGCTTATCCCAGGGCCACAGGAGGAACAAGTCTCAAGGACCCCGTGCCTCATGATGTCTCTTTGAAGCAAGTATGACTCATTGGGCCTAAAAGCTTTTAGTCCTAACAAGTGTCTGCATCTGGTAGAGACCATCTTTGTCTTTGATCAAAACTGTCAGCATTTCCCTTCCATTATGCTTTAATCACACACTATTAAGATGACCGGTGGGTCTTCTCTCCAAAGCCAGCCAGTCAACAACATCTTTCCAGCTAAGCAAGAATTTACCACAGTAGATCTTGGTGTGATGCAATGTTCAGAGATATTTGGCAGAGGGGAACACTGTAAGCATTTCTAAGAGCTTTGTCACCTCCTCCTATTTTTGATTCTTCAGTGGGATAGGTCTATCTGAATATACTCAAAAGGTATAAGGAAGAGAAGTCTGAGAAGTATATCTGAGTAGAAGGTATGACAGAGTCATAGGGGAATGTGGTTCTGGGAGATTCTTATTGGCCCCAGATACTCTTATTGTTAGAAGTAATATTCAAACTTTTAAAAAAGTCACAAGATGTTAATACTCCTTATGTGCTTAAGCAAGAAACAACATGGAGATGCTGCTAGTTTGAAGATAAAGACCAGGAAGTTGTCTTCTCTATAGTTAGAGAATGTGATATGAGGACCCTTATCTTCTCATTCCCAAAGAGTGTGGTGAGAGTCAGTGTAGTGAGATGCAGGTGGCAGCTGAGATAGAACAGAAGTAGGTAGAATATCTTCTCTGGAGGAGGGTATGGAATTCATTCTATCTACTTCCCCCAGGCCAGCAGACAAGCTTAACACTTTGATCTTCATAGCAATTGCCCTCTCTTTACTTCTTCCCTTCATGGTCTTCCCAGACTAAAGAAGGATCTATAGAGAACTGCTGTTTAGGCTTCTATGCATGATAGGTATGGGAAGGAGGGCACTTACAAACATAATATATGAGGACACCAGGAATTTGTTGGCTGTTAGAATTTTCATAGCTTGGATGAATTGAATACAAGGATTTTGTTGTTGTTGTTTTGGTTTGGGTTTTGCCCTAAACTTATATATAGCCTGCCAAAGATATTTTAAGCTATATCATTCTGATGAATTTGCACTTGACTTATAAAAACATTTTTTCCATCCTAATGTTGTGTGATAATTATTTTCTGATCTTTTTAAAGCTCTTGTCCTTGGAAACAGGAAGTAGGAAAATACACTGGAAAGTTAAAAAGTTCAAATTTAAGGCAAGGTCTGAGTCACACAAGTTCTGGCACAACTTATTTTCTAACCCTGACATCACAAATATCAGTCTTGCAATAGATGTGAAGCAAATAAAGACTAGATTTAAAACAAAAAGTCTGGGGGCAGGGGAAGCATAACCTGATTGTTTCCTTAACTTTTCATAAATTAGCGTTTGAGAGGAAACAACAAGATAGAAAGGTGACTGTTGGTGTCTTTGTGACAGTTCAATTCATTCTCCTCATATTTCAAAAGCTCCAAGCTTCTGAAGTCTCTCTCTCTCTCTCTCTCTCTCTCTCTCTCTCTCTCTCTCGTGCTCTGATTTTTCTCACCTACTATTTGCTTGAGTACGTGAGTGTGCATAAGTACACCCACACATACATATACGTGTGTGTGTGTGTGTGTGTGTGTGTGTGTGTGTGTGTAGATTTTGTTCTTACATCTTGTTTCAATACCCTAGAAGCCAAGATACTGTGGAAATGCTTTTGGATTAGTATCTTTCTCATTTTCCTGGCCACACTCTGTCCATGCCTCTACTCTCTGCTTGGCGTCTGACAAATGGGTGATCATGATCAAGTGTCATTTCTTGAGTGCCATCTATACCCTTGACATTGGCATATTAATTAATCTCATTTAATTATCAAAATAGGGTTATAGTGTACACAATTCATCTCTAATAGCAGCTAGACAACCTGAGACTCAGAGTATAGAAGTCACACAGCTAGGGAGTTATGATTTCAAGATTCAAACTCAAGCCTTATTGATTCCAAGGCACAAAATTTTCCTCTCCATCATGCCTTCAGAAATAAAGGTCTGATCATGTGATGAATTTAAGGCACATTTCTCTATTTTTTTTTCACCAGGTTATCCCTAATGGCAGAAAAGAGTGGATGTGTCTGCATGGGAGTATAAATGTAGGCTTCAGGGTGGAGAGGAAATACTCTGAAGGGATATGGTATGCTTTTGAAAATATTAGTCTGAAAGGTCTGGCTGCATTCACATAATTTCTCTGAAGTCTCCTACTTATCTAAAATAAATTTATTCTAATTTTGCATTCTATTCCTTAGTATTTTGATGTTTGCTGTGATGTTAAAGAAAGGGGTTAAAAAATACTTGCCACTGGCTAAATTAATGATCTGGGAGGATATACCATGTTTATGCTACAGGTCTATGCATCTCAGACACCTTGCAATTGGTGCTCTTGGTATTAATATAACCAGGGTAAAAGGCAGAAAAAAAAATAAATCCATTCCTATTACTGAAAATACAACCGAGACATACATTCCTTACAAAGAGCGTGCAATAGCACATTAATTGCACTTGAAGAACATCACATTACTACTAATGATCATAGGATGGTTTTTGAATATTCAGAAGGAACTATGGAAATAATAATGAATAAGAACAGTATAGTATGAATTTTGAAAAGTATAAATTACTTCTACAGCCTTACACAGATACCCAATTAAATCCTAAATTCCTACTAGGGCACACATAATTGTGATATGAAGAGACAACATGGTAGAGTGAAAAGAGCTTTGGATTAAGGTTCAAAACCTGGGTTTTAGACTCAGCTCTCCTATCAACAAGTATCCCTTTGAGCTTTGATAGGTGCTTGGCTCTTGTGTTTGAATCTATAAAATGAGCTGTTGAATAGTGGACTAGATGACTCCAGATACACCCATGAAGAGTTTGCTCTATGGAATCTGTTTAGTGTGTTGCAGTGAGTAGAATATAGGCATTGGGGTCAGATAGACCAGAATTTGAATCCCCGTTCAGGCATTTAATAGCTATGAGAGACTTGCTCTCCTATGTGTGAAGTCTCCTATGTGTGACCTTATCAGGTCACTGAGAAGGTTAGTGAGAAAACATTTGTAAAAATCTACCGTGATGCCAAGACAGATAGTTGGTACTCAGTAATGGTAGCCATTATTTTGATGATATTTATTACATATATAATAATATTAAATAGCAGTCAGGTTGTTCTGCTGAGTTATCAGTTGCACTAGAAATTTAACTGTTTTACCCTGGTTTGTATTAGATCTTCTTGTCATTCTCTTTTGGAACCATGTAGTTTGTTTTCATAGCACTTACCACAAAATGTACCTGTCTACTTATTTCTGCGACTCCAGGAATTTAATATCTTCCTATCTTTATTTAATATCTTCCTTCCCACATTGCTATAAGCCCTGGGAGGATAGGAAATACATCAGTTTTGTTCATAGCTATATTCCTAGAATATAGCATAGTACCTGACACAAAGTGAGTTCCCCCAAATCATCTGTCAAATGAATGGATGAATAAATAGGCCTAAACAATTATTAGTCCTTATCTCACCTAATCTATAGACATCATGCAAAGAAGTGTACTTGTTATCTGGGACCCAGGAAGCTTACTTGTTCAGTCCTACCATATTATTGTGCTATTGCCTGCGCTACAACGGACAATTTCATACACAATGTACAATGTTCAATGATAGGCCATTCTGCTATCTACTTATAAGGCTACCAATTTTTAGAGCTTACTCCAAACTTCTACCTACCATAGCTCGGGCTGTCCAATAACATACCTTTATCAACTGGCAGTGATGAGGAATGCTGTTTCCACTGTGCTTACAGAGAAACAACAGAGTATTTCTTGCATTTTATTTATTTTTTAATAGTCTAAATTGATAGGCATTAGTCTGTAAAGTCTATCAATATCATCTGGGAACCTGCTAAATATGCAGATTTCTGAGTCCCATCCCCAGATATTCTGATTCTGATTTAACAAGCAGAAAAAGTATAGGTAAAGACTGGTCATGTCACCCATGCTAATGGGACATTCCATATGCTATGGTCATAGAGGAAGTAAAAGTTCTTTTCACTGCTGATGGAGTGTCATCAGTTGTGCCTAAATGGCTTCGAGAGCAGTGAATAAAAAACTATCCATGGATAGTTTAGTGGACTGGAGGGAGAAAATCTCCGAGAAGTCAAAGCACAAGGTATTTCTGTCTATTAAAAATTGTGCATGAGACATATCTTCCAACTTAAACAATCCCGATCTATAGGTTCTAAGCTATTCTACCTCCAGACATCCCTCATACGCCTGAGAATAAAATATCAAGCTACATAATGTAATTCTACCTCTAATTTAGAACCTGAATTTCATGTCTTTAGAGGTGTGTAAAAGGGCTACATCAACTTTTTGCTTCTTGCAAAGATAATAATTTAGCCTCTCACCAGACACCTGTCCAACCTATAATTTTTCCTTACTCCACTTTATTTCATCTCCATGAATATGTAGATAGCACTCTGTTGCCAGGGTGCTAAAGAGTAATACAAAGGAGTGTGCATTTAATTATTCAGGTAACAGTAAAAAGAAGAGAGAAGTAACACAGGTGCTCAGTGGTGGTGAGTCCCTGGAATTGGAAATGACTGTCCTCCTCCTTCATTTCATCCCAGGTAATTACAGACCATCTATTGTATTTGGTATGGTAAGCAAGGAGCCCAGGAAAATAATTAGGGGAAAAGAGGGAAAGGATATCAATGTAACTAATGGGAGAATAAGAGGGACTGGCATGAAGAAGGGCAATAGGAGGCATGATCATTGAAGGAAATTTCTTAATTGACTTTGTTCTGTCCCTTTATTCAGTGAAGGTGGTAAGGCAATATTATCACTTCTTAATATAGATATTACTATGTATACTAAGCAACGGAAAGCCTTCCGGCTTCCTTTGGATTCTGTCTTCTCTGTGGACTTTGATTCATTTATTTTACTCATTCAGAAAAAGTAGTTTTGAGCACATAGTACAAAATCAGGATTTGCTCTATGCACATAGGATACAGTAGAATAAGATGCATTTCTATTCTCAAGCAGTTTTAAATCTATTGGGAGAGACCTACCAAAAAGCAAGTCATTTCAACTCGTCGGTGTCTTCCAGCTAGAATGTGGGGGTCAAGATAGGCTTCCCGGAACAATTCCAAGAACAGCGAATACTGGGAGGAGACGGTGAGGGAGACTAGGCAAGAAATGGATCAGGAGACCTCCAGGTAAGTGCTTGGCAACAGTAGGGAAGGGAGAATCAATAGGAAGTGGGCAGTGAGGGAGTTTGGAAGCAATTTCTGGAGGAGAAGAAGAGAGATTTGTAAAACAAGTATTTCCCCACTATTTCTAGACACAGAAGAATCCATATTCCCCTCTGGCACTTTAAGCTATTCTAACCAAGCAGCCAAGCTTTGAAGACTGACTCATGGTGGTCTCAGATCCATTCACTTATAGCCAAAGTAAATACAAAATATATTTTCTTAATCTACCTACATACATCAAACTCTAAGGCTCTGTTTCCTTTTGGCCTGTCTTCTTTACTTCCTTCATTTCATACACAATGAGCAATGATATCTGCAGTACTGCCTTTCAGACAGATTTAATACTATCTCTTTATGTTTATACTGTCTAGATTAAACTAACCTTGTAAAAATGTATCTCTCCAAATTCTTCTTGGTTCATGTTCAGTTGTGTTTATATTCCTTTCAAAATTCTAAAGAATCTTTTTGATGTGTTTAGGAGAGGCCTATCTGGCAAGCCTGGTCTCCCCACTCTTTGCTTCTGATACAATCTGTGCCTTAAGTGCACAAATGCCAGGGCTTTGTACTGGCACCAAATAAAGCATGTTAACTGGGCATATCCCTGCTCTTCAGTCACATCCATTTCCTTGCCCAGTTTTTTTTTTTTTTTTTGAGCATTCCAGGAAATTAATAGACCTTAGTTTCTAAATATCTCCTTTGTAATGATGTGCTGGGATCAGTCCACATGATCTCACATGAACGGACTATTAAATTTTCAGGAACTTTGTGAGCCACTTGCTAAACACTTGTTGTTATTTAAAAAGTAAAGTATATGTACTAACAAATCATGTTTAAAACAAAAGTAATATATACTCAAAACTCATTATTTCTTAGTTTACTACCTGATACTATTATCTATGCTCTTCAGTGCATTTATACCTACAGTTTTGGGTGGTGGTAACATGTTGGAATGTGTTACTGTGCCTCTCTTCCCAAATCCAAGTTCAGTGATGACATACTGGTAACTTGAAAATGGCCATGATTGGAGTATTTGCACCACAAAATTCACAAATGATATAAACCACAACTCATTCATGATTTTGTTAACCCTTGGCTCATG
Source organism: Hyaena hyaena (assembly GCF_003009895.1). Lineage (NCBI taxonomy): Eukaryota > Metazoa > Chordata > Mammalia > Carnivora > Hyaenidae > Hyaena > Hyaena hyaena. Next base: position 116,385 of record NW_024081550.1, on the reverse strand, counting down.
CACCACTAGTCATATGGCATAAACAATGAGGACATTGGTTGGAAAGGAGAAAGGATGGATATTGGCAGAAAAATAGTCAACTGGTTCTAACACTATGAATAAAATCTATTCAAATTACAATCTAAGAGAGGATCGGTTGAAATCAAATCGTATTCTCTGAAAATGTATTCTCTGGAAATGCATCTGTCCTCTTGAAGTTAATAAATTTTTAAGGACAATGAAGTCATGACATGTTACTCCTGTTCCTTTTCACCTTTAGCAGAACAAGTGACTGTAGATGAAGAAACTATAAGAGTCTAGAGTGTATAAAACCTGTTTGGGGCACCTGCCAACATACTCTTATGCCCTGATAGCAGCCTTGGCTGAATAAGTTCTCCCAGACATTTGAGACATCATAAAGTAGGTGAACCTGTTTTGTGAATTAAGGTAACAACTGTATTAATATTTCACAGTTGAAATGATTTCTTCTGAGACTCTGCAGTTTCTGGGTACTATGAATGTCATATAGATGGCATCTTTGTCCTCAAGAGAATATGCAGGGATATTTAACATAAAGAAAGGCCCAGCATAAGTAACTGGGACCTAGCAGACAATGACAGGAGTAACTGTCACTAGAGGGCCTTGATGGATCTCCTGGAACTTCTTCTTTGATTCTTCAAATATCATTGAGGCACAGTTAAGAGACCAAAGCAAGTACTGAATTATTTGGGGAGGGAAGCAGACAAACAGAGCTTTAACTATTTTCCTAAATTTAGGAATAGATCAAGTAAAAAAAAAAAGTACTGGAACCCCCAAACTCTGAGTCTTACTCAAAGAGCACACTCCAGATGGAAATGAATAGTGATTCTAAAACCTCAGCTTCGAGTCAGGCAAATTATTCTAATGGATAAATAAACAGTGGCCCAAATTTCCTTCACATTTTTAGAAAGTGGGAAACCCTTTATTAAACAAACAAACCCACAAAAGGCAGCCTTGTGTATCTGAAGCTGTTCAAGGCATTTGTCAGAAATTCGGAAGGGTAGAAGTCAATATTACAATTATATGGCAGACCTTCTCCTTAAGATTATGTAGGCTTAAATAATTTTATGATTTTTGCTTGATTTAAAGACCTTGCAGAGCTGATTCCATCAAATGGAAATTATATAAAGTCTCTAGTTCACAACTAGTCTATGCACTTCATAGTAACGTATTATAAATTGATCAACTGGGGGCTTCTGGGTGACTCAGTCAGTTAAGTGTCGCACTCTTGATTTTGGCTCAGGTCATGATCTCACAGTTCATGAGACCGAGCCTTGCATTGGGCTCTGCACTGACAGTGTGGAGCCTGCTCGGGATTCTCCTCTCTCCTTGTCTCTCTCGGTCTGTCTCTCAAAATAAATAAATAAACATTAAAAAAAAATTTAAATAATAAAATAAAGATAAATTGATTGACACTAAGCAAAGTAAACCTTCCAAGTCCCACCTAATGAACGTGAATGAAGAAGGAATTTCTAGTTGCTTCCATTCATTCCCCAGACAGGGTGCATCATCTGGCCATTTGTTCCAATTGGTTATTAACAGAAAGTAAGTATGAGAGGTTGGGCCAAGAAGTTCCAACTCTTGAATTGAGTCTTTAAAAACTTGTTTTGTTTGAGACAATTTTCTACTTCTGGTTCTGAAAATTATAAAATAGTCATACTGCTTCAGAAATGTGATATACCTCTCTCAAATAAAGATGAAATGCACCATAGAGTGCAACTCTAGCTAAGGCTGGCACATACAAGGCTTTCTTGCCATTACCTGTCTGGGATAGATAGAGCTAATCTATCAGGATAAGCCTAAACCTGAATCAAAGAGGATGCTCATTTCCTCTGAAAGTGGATGTAGTCTTTTAATCCTTCCCAACATTCTCCAGCATGCCACTCCCAATGAATCTGAATTTGCACTTGAGACAAGCCCAGATCTGATTCAACAACTTTATTTCATTGAAAGTGAGAGCCAAAAAGGTTACTTGCTTAAAGTCACCAAACTCGTTCGTGACAAAACCAGGATTTGAAACGAGGTTTTCAGTGCTCTTTCCACGGTGATGGATTGCCTTACTTAAACCACTGAGGAGTTGGGTCTGTGGGGTGATGCAACTTGAATTTCCACCAATAGGTTCAAGGATCCAATTGATGGATATATGAAAGGCAGCTAAAGAAATCCTGTAGATGGGGCTGCTTATGAGTTGCCGCTCAGAGAAAATACTAATCAAGGTGCTTTTCTTTCCATATATGAAGTATCAGAGTTTAAGTGAAAAAATCAAATGGGCCAAAATAGAGCCCTAGGATTAAGGAATTCTGAAATTATTTATTAGTTTACTTACATAAGCAGAGTTAAGAACTGAATTATGAATAAGCAGGTTATTTTCATCTTAAAGGGTCTCATCTTTGCCTTAGAAACTATGGAGACACAAGATACATGTGTGGGGAATTTGGAAGAAATATAGAGCTGAGGCAGAAATGCAGACCATTAAAGAGAAAACTGGCCTTGCTTTTCTTGCAGGTATGTTCATTTTCAAGTGAGTCTCTTCTGTCAAGCCCAAGCCTCTGTTATTCTGACATTCTTAGTCTACAGTACCCTTTTTGATTCTGTTATATTAGCAAACAGTTTTGGTATTGCTAACAGTTTGCAAATTATCATTAAAAAACACCAGGTGATGAACGGATAAAGAAGATGTGGTATATATAAGATGGAGTATTACTTGGCAATCAAAAAGAATGAAATCTTGCCATTTGCAACTACGTGGATGGAACTGGAAGGTATCATGCTAAGCAAAATTAGTCAGAGAAAGACAAATATATGACTTCACTCATGTGAGGACTTTAAGATACAAAACAGATGAATATAAGGGAAGGGAAGCAAAAATAATATAAAAACATGGAGGGGGACAAAACATAAGAGACTCTTAAATATAGAGAACAGCTAGCTAAGGTTGGCACATACAAGGCTTTCTTGCCATTACCTGTCTGGGATAGATAGAGCTAATCTATCAGGAAAAGCCTAAACCTGAATCAAAGAGGATGCTCATTCCCACTGAGAGTGGATGTAGTCTATTAAACCTTCCCAACATTCTCCGGCATGCCACTGAAATCACCGTCACACCATATGCTAACTAACTTGGATGTAAATTTAAAAATAAATAAATTATTTTAAAAAACCCACCAGGTGAGAACTTTCCATTTCTGCTCTTCCTGTCTCAGGTTCGAAGACATTCATAGGTGATGAGGAGGAACTAGTTCCACGCATCCAACAAAATCAAGAGCAAACATTTGTAGATATCGTTGTAAAGGGCTACACCTATTCCACGCATTCAACAATGTGGTTGGGACAGAGGAAAGGAGTCAGTATCACAGGCACAGCACACTCTGCTGTCTCTCAGAGGACTCCCAACCTAACAGCTGCCCACACACTGTGAATAACATCCTGTCCTAGCCTCAAAGACACGGACATGGTTTCTACCTCCACTCTTGGCAACAGCTCCATTTCAATGTGCCACTTTGGTTTTATTTGGTTCATATGACCCAGGAATCTCGTTTTTCCAAAACCCAGTTAAAAGTCCAGACATTTTAGAGGAAGGAGAATTGAAAAGTATAGAGCATCTCTGCACGTTCTTCTCCGTAATGCTTCAACAGATGGCATGACCCTTCCTTGCCCAAAAGGTGACTTGCAAAATTTCATCAGTATAAATAAGACTACAGGTGAAAACTATTAATGCTACAATAGACCCTCATGGCTCCTGAACTCTATCCCATTTATCAGAAGTATAGCATTCCATTGGTATTATTCTTAAAGGAGTTCTTATGAATTTAGTAAACCAAGTACTTATTACTTAGCAGGGCTACTTACAGATTTTGTCCCTTTAAAAAAATCCACATCTTATTCAGAGGATATGCTGTTAAAGGGAAATCTTTAGGTATTTTTTATCTGATGACAAATTATACATGTTCTTTTCAGCTCAAAAAAAGTGAGGAAACAAAGATCAGTGAAGAGAATCCTAAACCAGAGGCAGAAGGCTGGGTTTTAGACTAGTAAATTTCCTCACTTTCTTTCAATTTCCATTTCTCCAGCCCTAAAACTATCTCTGGGGATGCATGTGACGGATGGTGAAATGTTTAACAATATTTGGAAATCATTACTCTCGAAGCCCTGAAAACTACTTTGGCTCAGGAGATAATGAGAGGACCAGTGAGGGTGGTCCACATTTTTCATAGTTAAGATATAAAATGATCATGAGAGACATAGGCAGACATGCTGTTTTACTTTAAGTTTCTCACAAGATTTTATTTTTTAATTGACAACGGCCCCATTCCCAGTCACACAAAATCCTTCCAGGTCATTCTTTCCCAAGCAGCATAGACCTTAATTTGCTGTTCTGTACTCATTTGCTGTTACTAATTTCATAATAATAGAAATTGGGGGGAAGCCCAGTCGAAAAGGCCAAAAGGAAACCAATGCAAAGAAACATCTATGTGTGAGCATCAAGTGTTGGCAACCCATAGACCACAATCACTGGTGAAGCAGAGGTAGTAATTATGAATGGAGGTCAAGAACGTAAAAGAGAAGGAGTCCTAACATTCAGACACACAGAATTAGAATTACAGAGCAGGTTAAAGAGAGCAGACAGAAAGGGAAGAAGGCCTTAAATACCTGGGCATACCTACAGGTATTTCTACCAACCTAGGGTATGCAAATTAACTCCTACATTCTCAATCCCATTTAAGGAATGTGGCCTTGATCTGATCTCAACTTCAACAGTGGAACAACCCAGTTCAGTGTTTCCCAAACGTTAGTGTGCTTATCACTAGTGTTACAAATGATGATTTTAAGAAATGCACACATTTAAAATTTTAATTTTAATTGTCATGGTTTCTTTTTATATGCGTTAGGAAACTAGAACATAAAACCAGTAATTTCTTATATATTATATCTTAGGACAAAACTATGGTTTTATTATCACACTGAGGGGCGCCTGGGTGGATCCATCTGTTAGACGTCCAACTTCAGCTCAGGTCATGATCTCACGGTTCGTGGGTTCGAGCCCCACGTTGGGCTTGTGCTGACAGCTAGCTCAGAGCCTGGGACCTGTTGCGGATTCTGTATCTCCCTCTCTCTCTGACCCTCCCCTGCTCATGCTGTGTCTCTCACTCTCTCTCAGAAATAAATAAAAAAACATTAAAAAATGTTTAAAAAAATAAAAAATAAATTAAAAAAATAAAAGCACATTGATTTAAAGAAAAAACTATGGAGTAATACAAGAGGCGATATATACATAAGGCAAAAAGAAAATCACGAACAGTCTCCGAATAACTTAAGTTTGGGAAAAGCTGATCTAATCTGGAGAATGTCAACACATGTTTTGTTTACTTGTTCTTCTCTTTCTCCCCAACAGGGGGTGAGGCTCTTCTAGACTCTAATCCCATTTTACCCAAGACACAGTGTCACATAGTAACAAAAAGGTATATTAAAAAGGGTGCCAAGGAAAAGGCACCAAGACAAGTCTAAATTCATTGTTTTGACAGAGCTTTAGCAAGAGGGTAAGTATTTAATGAGATTTTACAATCTCTTTTCCAAGAGTTGCAAACAATACTTTCTGGAGCTGCCGTAGGTGCTTGACATACAGTAAAGGAATATTCTATTCTGAGCAGTGGAAATGCGCTCACCTGAGGAGCAAAACATTTCAACAAATGTGCCCAAAGTGAACGTTCCAGTCATGGAGCTCCTTCCTTTCCTGCTCTTGGGCAGGTGCCATCTGTCGCCTCATGGGAAGCCATCATCGCAGAACACACCCTCCATTTCATAAGCCCATAATTTTTAGAATACATCTTCAAGTCTTAAAGAGTCAGAGTTTAACCACTCCTTCTACGTTCTCGCATTTGGAAAGGATCTCTCCTAAAATGCTACATTGAATTTTTTAAACAATGTTAAAAAGATAAAGGGAAAGGAACACGTTCCAGGTTACAAGAAGTTGAGGAAAAGAAAAGACAGGGAACCAGGGTTTCATGCAATGAGCTTTGCTTCCTTATATGCCAGAACATTAATGTCTAGGCAGTATATATATATATATATATATATTCTGCACTCATTCCTTCATTGCGTCACCCCAACAGTTTTGAAAATAAACATTATCTCACTCCAAAATGGCTCTTAAAAGAGTGCTGTCCTTTTTTTCTTCTCCTTTATTTTTTTTTTACTGAGGGCATACACTGTTACATTAGTTTTAAGTATACAACAGTGATTCAACAAGTCTATACATTATACTATGCTTACCACAAGTGTCTATATTCCTTGTGCTGTGCCCTTTTTTTCCAAGACCAGTGAAATTTATTTAACATGAGATGCATATCAATATAAACCCCCAAATCTGTCTTTTTTAAAACAATCTTTTAATGTTTATTTATTCTTGAGAGATAGAGAGGTAGAGCATGAGCAGGGAAGGGGCAGAGAGAGAGGGAGACACAGAATCCTAAGCAGGCTCCAGGCTCCGAGCTGTCAGCAGCACCAAGCCCAACGCAGGGCTCGAACTCACTAACCATGAGATCATGAACCTGAGCTGAAGTCAGACACCCAACTAACTGAGCCACCCAGTCACCTCCCCAAATGTGTCTTATAAATCTTCCCTGTACATGCCAGGCTCTGCGGTAAAGTTCAACAAAGCAATCCACCTTTGCCTCATGAACTGACAATGTGAGAATTCCAAAAAAGGCAGAGGCTGAAGTTGGAGCTCTCAGGAAAGAGAGACATCAAGCCACAAACTTCTGAAAATATAGAATGTCTTTAAAACAATGTATCACGCCCATACATCTCCCAAGTGTGACAAGATATCACAAAATGTCCCAATCCAGCGTCCTTCCTGATAAAATGTCTGGTCATCAGAGAAGCCCATCAGGATCAGTCTTGGCCACAGCTGAGGAATTGCCAACAAGTCTAAGTAACTGGAGTCCCGACCAGTAAGATTGCTGGTCTGTGTTTAGAGCACATTAGTCTCTGCTCTTCTCTGTAGAGTAATAATGTGGGTGAGAGGCAGTGAGACAGAGATAGTACAGAGCTGCAATAAACATCCATTAATTATTAATATGCGCCACGTACAAAGGTGGGCAGATTTGTGAAAGGGTAAGGAGGAGATAAAACATTCATTGTGCAACTACAATGAGTCAGGCATAATTTTCAGTACTTTACAGATAATTGATACTGGCAACAAGTGGTGAGATCAACAAATGTGTGAGGCCGGCATCACGTAAATGAGAACAAGATGCAGAGATTCTAAGTAGCTTCTCTAAAGACACTCAATACAATGGAGAAGGGACTGTGAGGGGTGGGGCTGGGGGTGTCAGACCCCACATCTTGTCTGACTCCCAAGGGTTCTTTTGTTGGCTTGTTGTCTGTTTGTTGTTCTTCCTATTATCTGTTGAGCCCTTACAGTGTATCGGGCATTATACTGAACACTTAAAGGATTATCTCAGTAAACCTTCGGAACAACCCTATTAGGAAGTTCATGTTATTTAAAATCTGACAGCTGAGGAAACTCAGGCATAGAAAAGTAAGTCGTTTCCTCAAGGTTGTACAGCTCGAAGCCCGGGCAGTTAGACTGCAGGGCAAACTCTGCCACGATAGCCCGTAGCCTCTGCATTAGGTCCAACTCCAAACTCTTTGGGGGAACAAACAAGACACACTAACAGCAGACTAAGTACTGATGCCAAGCACACACACACACACACACACACACAGTGAGTGTGAACTGAGTTATCTGCATGATTGGTATTACAGAAATTTACGAGACAGTCACAGGCTGTAGCAGAATCCCACCGCCCTCGTTAAAATGATTTCAAAGTGAAAATTGCTTGTTTAATAGAACCCAAGATTCTATGTGATTAGGATGTCTCAATTCGGTGAAGCCTGTGTTTTGGATTTACAGATCAGACGAATTAGAAAAGCAGAATACAGACAGATGTCTTAGAAATAGCATTTTTTTACTTCGTAAAATAAAAACAATAATTACCATCTACCGTCAATATCATTTCATAAAAATAAATACCATACACATTTAAATTTGTGGAAAACTACTTGTACTGTAATTATTTTACACTGTCATGGAACAGTGGAAATGATGTCAAGATCATGCTGATTCACAGACTGGCATCTGCCTGGAAATGCTGGGAAGCATATTATGAGACCCAACTGAATCCATTTAAATCGTTGTTGACACATTCTGCTTTAAATTATTCTGTTCACAGAGTCTAGAATATTCATGTGGGACGGAAGTCCAGTCAAGCTCACTACTTTAACATTTCACAGAGGATGCACCTGAAACCCAAAGGGGTTCAGTGATAGCCCAAATCAATCTTCCAGCTAGTCAGCCCTGTGGCAGGATTAGAATTCATTCAAGGATTCTTTGAATAATCCCGTGCTAGGAAGGTAAGCATGAGTAACTGTGTAGTGGTCTCCCTGTGGAGGGTAAACCCTGGGGGAAATTTTACAAGTTATAAAGCAAAGAACTGTTGTAAGACATAGCCTTCCCAGAGATTGGCCGGGTAAATTATAGTACGCACACATAGTCTCCAACCCCAGAAAGCCACATTTGGGAAGCCGGATCCCTTTCAAGTCACTAACATCTGTGGTTAAGTGCATAATGTTTATGCTAGAATATATATTTTTCATTTGCAGTCCCTTGGAAACAGACTTTTAAAGATGATATTATAAACATGAGAACTCTAATTAATATAATTTAATTACTCTTTTATGATTTTAGATTTTTTGGATCTTATCATTTAATTTAATCATTTAATGAGGTCATCATTAAAAATACCAGTTATAGATCTCTTTCATGTGCACAGGTTCTGGTTAATGAAGTTTGGCACATAATTGAATGTGTGTCACAAAGACCTGATTTTCTTCTGCATGCTGTCTAGTCTTTAGGATAAAAGTACCTACCGCAATGTCTGGCAAGTAGTAGGCATATAACAGGTTTGAGTTTGTCTCTTCCCTTTTCTTTAGGTGCATACAGGGTTATTTTTGATGTGAGTGGCAGTGCACATGTGTGCATGTGTGTCTGTGTGTGTATCTGTTAATTAAAGAAGTAGCAGCACAAGAACCCAGGCTACAGAGGACTTGCTTTGTGACAACCTCATCAATCGTGTAGTAAAATGGCCACCAGGATTTGCACCAGACCCTTCACCTGTACAGGGTCGTCCTGCCCCCCGCAGTGACAGGTTTCTCCACCCACAAGACAGCCCTGGTCCTAACCATAGTTAATTTGAGAAAGAACCTGGAACCGATGTTCTCCGAGGATTCCTTTCCTCTTCAGAGCAGTGATTCCACTCTGGAGGGAAAGACCTAAAGGACTCTTCTAGGCCTGTGTTTCTCAGACTTACTATGTATATAAATTTCCTGAGGATCTTGTTGAAAGTTACATTCTGATTCTTGAGGTCTGGGATCATGTCTGATTTTTTTAACAGACTCCCAGGTAATGCCAAAGGCTCTGGTTCACAAAGCACAATACAAGGAGCCAGTATCTAGGCGGCCACTTCCAAGCCCACACGGTGCCCATGGCCACCTTCATCTACACTCATGGGAAGCTCTCACTTTGGTGGGAGGCAGTTACACCCTTCAGGTGACTTAGAGAAGAAAACTGTTTATAATCAGAAAGCATGATGGTGAGAACAAAAAGAAAAGCAAAGAGAGACGGATTGGTGGGGAGAGGGAAAGATGGACATAAAAAAGGAAAAAGTGGGAGTTTTGAGGTCTCTGATATTCTTTGAATATCCAGTCTTTGTATGGTAACATCCATTTTGTGGTTTTCTCCCTACTTCCCAAAGTATTTCTCAAATCCTAATACTTCGTCACTTGATTTTCACAACTAAATGCATTTCTGAGGTTCTGTATCTAAGTACCTGCCATATAATGTACGATTATGCGGTTCTCTCCCCAAATCCAGCCAATAAGAAAATCAGTAACTGGTGTTCTAGAGCCTGATACAAACATATCTGTGTGTGACAAAAGGGGAAGTGAAGTACCACCTATTTCCATTGGCTTCTAGCAGTAATGAGCAACTATGTAACAAAGCTTACCTTTCACTCCTTGTATATGAATATAGTCAGCGGGGAGTTTTAATTTGGTAAACCATCTTGCCAAAGTGGAGAGCATCTAGATTCTCAGTCTAACACTCCTGGGTTCCTATTCTTATAACCTTTGCAATTAGGGGAAGGTACTGATATTCTTTGTGCTCTGTTTCTGTGTCAATAAAATATGGATAATCATGTCCACCTTCTGGGTTCTAAAAAGAACTAAATGAGGTAACAAACAAAAGTATCTACTATAGGTCTTAGTACAGAATACTCAATAAACAGAAACTAATATTGTTATTTTCATTCTGAAAAAGAAAATTAGCATTTTCTTTTAGAAGTCTGATAAATGAGGGGTGCCTGGGTGGCTCAGTCAGCTAAGCGTCCAACTTTAGCTCAGGTCATGGCCTCAGGGTTCATGGGTTTGCAGTGTCAGGCTCTGTGCTGACAGCTCAGAGCCTGGAACCTGCTTTGGATTCTGTGTCTCCCTCTCTCTGCCCCTTCCCTGCTCGTGCTCTGTCTCTTTTCTCTCAAAGATAAATACTCTCTCTCTCAAAGATAAATAAACATTTTTAAAAAAATTTAGAAGTCTGATGAATGATAGTGACCTCAAAACTATATTAACATTGTGCTATACCATTTAAAAAATTTTTTAATGTTTATGAGAGAGAGAGAGAGAGAATGAACAAGCTAGGAGGGGCAGAGAGAGAAATAGGGAGATACAGAAGACACAGAATCTGAAACAGGCTCCAGGCTCTGAGCTGTCAGCACAGAGTCTAACGCGGGGCTGGAACCCACAAACTGCGAGATCATGGCCTGATCCGAAGTCGGACATTTAACTGACTGAGCAACCCAGGTGCCCCTATTAACCATTTTAAAATTACATTAAAAAAAAAAAAAACCAGAATAAGCCTTAAACATACCACAGCCCCCTTTAAACTCTCCAAGTCTACCTGTGGTAAGCTGACCATAGAATGTCTCTGAACCCTGCAAAACAGTATTTTAATTCTAGAAGATTTGAGGGAAATAGAAAAAAATGAAAAGTTAACATTAGCAATTTTGGCTTTCACGAAATGTTCTATAATTTGGGGGAAAGATATACTTTCTTTTTAAGAGTTAAGAACAATAATTAAGTCTAGCCCTAGGTTGACTATATAGGCACTGTAACTATTTAAATATCAATTCGTATTAATTGGGTACAGACAATCCTGTGTCATTCCATTTAATTCCTATCCACACCCGCTGAACATAAAGGCTACTGACTTTTCACAGAGAATCTCTCTTTTGCAGAAAAGATTGACTTTTAGACCATCTGGATATCATCAGAAATGAAGATCAGAAAGAATAATTTACTGACTGAACAGACACGGTAACAGCCAGTGTGGTGGATGACAAGAAGCCCATGTTTTTGTTTTTTTAAAAAAACATTTTTGTCATTTGGCTCGTATGCATTTCACATTTTGAAATATTTTGGGACAAGCAGTTAAACTGTGAGATTGAATCTCATCATCATGGAGAAAGAAGCAGTCCTAATGGAAGCCATTGCCAAGTCAACCAGACGGCTGACCCTTCTTCTAACCTTGTTGTCCGTCTCAAAAAGAAAACGGGTCAGAAGATGACCAGGACAACGAGGTGGCCGGCGTGGCAAACTGGGAGGTAATCTTGCCTGAAAGATTGGAAACACTCACAATTGAGTTCTGGCTGGCTCTGCATGCACCCCCATGCTGCTTTGGGCAGATTCTCTCACCTCCCAAATCTTTCTCAGTCTTTTCTGCAGCCAAATGTAAAGAGAAACTGTTTTAGCTCTCTGTTTACTTACCAGGCAAGGCTAGTTCAAAGTAGGCGGATATAATTAATGAGCACTTGTAAATGGCACATGGAACCTGGGGCACAAATTGTTCCCACCCAACCTGGGGATGTTAGTCGAGAAGGAAGCAGCGTTGAGATCAGAGCTGCCCTGAAGAAAGAAGGTGTGCTGCTGCAGTGTGGGGTCCAGGCACCAGTCCCCTCTCAGTGCTGAGCAACTAGAACCAAAGAACAGAATCCTAGGGGCGCCTGGGTGGCTTAGTCGGTTAAGCGTCCGACTTTCGCTTAGGTCATGATCTTGCAGTTCAGTTCGTAGGTTCGAGCCCCGTGTTGGGCTCTGTGCTGACTGCCAGCTCAGAGCCTGGAGCCTGTTTCAGAGTCTGTGACTCCCTCTCTCTCTGACCCTCCCCTGCTCATGCTGTCTCTCTCTCTCTCTCTCCTAGAAATAAATAAAACATTAAAACAAAAAAAAAGAACAGAATCCTAGGCTATAAGAAAGGCTACCATCTCAGGTGGAATTGCTTTAGTAGAGAAGGAAGGGGTTCCATTACGTGACATACATTGTTAGGGAAACCACGCCTTCTGGAACAGGGTCAAAAGCAGATTGGGGCATGTCTGGGAAATATCGGGTCTTTGAGTTTCCCAAGATTTTCCCTCCCTTCCTCCCCATATTTATGTTGTGGTCTGTGGCTGCCTCAGCACCTCAGCTTCCTTGACAAGGCGAAGAGGGAAATCTACAGCCAACCATTAGTAAGTGAAACAAGTATTCAAGGACATCTGTACCTAATTAGGTCTCTTCATCAAGGTCTTTCAAATGGGGACCCCACTCCCTGAGGCAATTCAAAGACTGTGTAAAGAGTCTGATGGGTAAAAATAAGAGCACAGTTATTGTTAGTAAGGGAATCTACATGTATGGTAGTATAGTTTCTTTTCAGTAAGCAGGCCATATACAAGGGCATGGAGAGACAGAAAATCATAATGGTTTTGACAGTTGGTATTTTTTAAGTCTATTTATTTATTTTGAGAGAGACAGAGAGAGCCCCTGGGGGAGGGGCAGAGAGCCAGAGAATCCCAAGCAGGCTCCGCATGGCTAGCGCACAGTCCAATGCGGGGCTCGGACTACAGAAACTGTGAGAGCATGACCTGAGCCCAAATCAAGAGCCCAACGCTAACAGACTGAGCCACCCTGGTAGCCTGACAGTTTTTAACTCTACCTGCCTTACACCTTTGTGGCTCAGAAAGTCTGCGATGGGGCACTCCAGTAATTTTTGTTAAATCCCTACAAATAAGAGTTAAGGATCTGAATATGTGGCTTTGGAATCAAACTAGCTTGTCTCATCCTGATTCAATCACTAACGAACTGTATGACAAGGCTTCCACTCCACTACTCCCCCACAGGATGCATATGTTAATCTCTCTAAAATGTGGATAATATTATTATCTACATCAGAGTTATGGCAAAGATTCAGTGAATAAACTTAGGGTTGGCACAAAACACACACTAAGTAAACTATTAACTCCTTTTTATCATGATTACTTTTCTTTTTTTTTTTTAATTTTTTTAATGTTTTATTTATTTCTAGGAGAGAGAGAGAGAGACAGCATGAGCAGGGGAGGGCCAGAGAGAGAGGGAGTCACAGACTGAAACAGGCTCCAGGCTCTGAGCTGGCAGTCAGCACAGAGCCCGACGCGGGGCTCGAACCCACGAACCGCGAGATCATGACCTAAGCGAAAGTCGGACGCTCAACCGACTAAGCCACCCAGGCGCCCCATCATGATTACTTTTCTTATGAGCAACTTAACTTTTTCTAGAAGGTTGTCAAAAAAAACAGCATCACTAAAAGAAAAAAAAAGAAGCGGAGGGCATCTGGGTGACTTAGTCAGTTAAGCCTCAGACTTCGGCTCAGGTCATGACCTGACAATTCCTAAATTCCAGCCCTGGTTCAAGCTTTGTGCTGACAACTCTGAGCCTGGAGCCTGCTTCAAATTCTCTGTCCCTCTCTCACTCTGCCCCTCCCATGCTCATTCTCTCTCTCTCTCTCTCTCTTTCAAGAATCAAGAAACATTAAAAAAAGAAGAAGAAGAAGAAGAGGAAGACAGCATCACTGTACAGAGTGTTTGGGCTGTATCAAGATTTTACTGGAGATTCTCCTTTGAGGAAATAAGCCCTGACCAACTGTGTAACTAAAGCCCTGTTATAATGAGTTACTTTGTAGATTTCTGAACCCTGTATGTGGTGCTTGATTTCACTCTGTTGACTGGAATTGCCTAGTCACAGGGTATGCATATCATATATTTTGATACATGTTGCAACACTGCCTTCCAAAAATTTGCACTGGGGTGCCAGGCTGGCTCAGTCAGTACAGTGCATGACTCTTAATCTTAGGGTTGTGAGTTCAAGCCCCATGTTGGGCGTGGAACCTACCAAAACTAAAAAAAAAAAAAAAAAAAAAAAAATTGTACCAACAACATGAATTTTTAAATGAGCACTTATGTTCCAGGTACTATGTGTTATCTCATTTAATTCTCAATATGATTATACAAAAGTAGATCTTATCTTCATATACAGTGCAATGTTATGAAAATGAAGCTCAAACATGTCAAATAAGGTGCTGAAATACAGGTAGTAAGTGATAGAGAAGGATTTAAAACAGATCTGAATCCAGATGGACCAGATGCTTTCCAATGGCACCATGGGAAAATATAACTCAAGATAAAAATTAATTTGAGCTGTTGAAATATATTCATAAATCCATCAGATGTATAACTAAATGGCATCTAATCCCTGCATTTGTTTACAAGTCTGTAAAATTAGAGCGTTCACCTTAAGTAGTGTTTAAGATGGCTTTCAACTCGATGAGTCTCTGGTTAGCGTACTGTTCAGCATTAGTCCTAGTGAATAATGGGGTGTCTGTATGTAAGTATTTTATGAATTTGACTATGGTAGTTGTTCTCCAAATTTACAAAGTACCAAACAAGAAGAGATGGGCCTTAGTTAAGTAAAGCCAAAAGGTTTTAGAGTTGGAAGAAGGTCACCTAAGACGATCTGATAAAGACAGTGAAAAACCCAAGATATATTAATGGGTTCTCTGCCCTTAAATATCTCCAGCAAGGAAAAAGACCATTAACAATCCCAGGTACTTTGGGTATAAATACGCCTGAAGCACAAAACCAAACCAAATGGTCTTTTAAGATCCTTTTAGCTTTGTGTCTTTATGAGCAGTACGCTAGAGATTCAGGCTTATTTCAAGGTTAATGCTAACACGGGAAGCCTTAGTGACAAAGGTATGAATAAACTGTATTTCTGCGTTCCTCCAAGTTAGTACCATCCACGCCTATTGTCAGTTCCTGACATGTAATGACTAGGCACTAGCCCAATAATTTTGAAGCCCTGGGTTCTTATTAAAGATGTAGTTCCCTGTGCCTCATCTGCCAGAGATTTTAATTTGCAGGTTTCTGATGGGAGCAGGAATTGGCACTGGTAGTAAGCACCTTAGGTGATCTAAGTGAAACGGCTCCCATGTTCCACTCTGAGGAACTAAAGCTGCACTCAGCTGACGCAGCGGGAGACAAACAGGCATCATCTCTGAGCTTTCAGACGGCCTTGCTGCACAGGAAGAGAAGTAGTTAAAACGGTAGAAAAGTTAGACTGGAAAGGGGGTTCCTGTGGGCAAATTTCCTGCTACATACTATTACTGTGATATCAAAGACTGTACACATTGTATTTTGTGGTTGTTCTTAAAATTACATTGTGAAGGCCTATCTATGGATAACAAAATAAATCAAGAAAAACAGGAAAAATAAGTTTCAGCATAAAGCCTTTATAATTCCTTTTGCAGAGTTTACTATCTTCAGTTTCACAAACAACACCGACAATTTCCTGAACTGTCCTAAAATAATCATTTCGACATTTGTGAAGAGATAAAAATTTGTCCACTGTTTCCTTTGGCGATATTAACAATCTAATCCTACCCTATAGAAATACATGACTCAATCAGTCAATAAAGTTTTTTGAGGACTTAGTAATAGGGACACATAAGTAAACAAATTAGATAGAATCCCTGCTCTCATAAAGCTTACAGACTATTAGTAAGCATTAGATGCAAAATTCTAAGTATGAACGGTATTATAAATAAAATAGAAGGTGCTACAAAAGTAAACAATGGAGGGAACCAATACTTCAATGCATGGAGTCATAGGATGTTTTCCTGAAAAACAAACATACTAAATCTGAGACCTAAAGAATGAGTAGGAGTTTGCAAGGAAAAGGAAGGGCATAGAGAGAAGCATGTGAAGAAGGAACATGACGCTTTCGAGGACCAGGAAGAAGGCCTCTGTCGCTGCAGTGTGTGATCTCTAGGGCAGGGCAGCAAAGGAAAGAGGCGCTGGGTTTAGGCTGAATTAAGGCTAATAGGCTTTACCTTAAACTCAGTGTGAAACCATGAAAGGGGCTAAAGCAGAAGCCAGGACTGATCAGGTTTGTTTGAAAAGTTAACTTCTAGCTACAACACTGGGATAGTATTGCGAAAGAGGGAAGTAGATGCTGGAAGATGAGGTATAAGGTTTCTGAAATGATCCAGGCAGGCAGCACTGGCAGACTAGACTATGGTTGTGGCAAGAAGATAGAAGTGGGTGGATTCCCAAAATATTAAGGAGGAGGAATGGGCAGGAATTGTTACTTTAGATGGGGTTGGGTAGAATGAGAAGTCCAGAACATTCAGGCTCTAGCTTGAGCAACGGGGTACCATTTCCTCAGATGGGAAATGGTAGAATAGGACAAAGTAGTGATTCAGATAAATGACTCTCCAGTAGAAACTCAAAAATATGTAAAATGGGTTTAACTGGCCACCAGCCACATGAGAAACAGACAAACTAAAAAAAATCCACCCTCCCCATCCAAATTGTGCCAACTATTATCATTTCTAAAAAATCATTTAACATGAGGCTCCTTGATCTAGGATCCAACAAACACAAAGTTCCACAGTAATTTTCTGCCCAAGCTTCTACTTCCATCAAAATCTGACCTTACAGCCAACAATTTTCCAAACCTAAACCATATACTAAATCAAGCTGTTTACAGAGTATGTCTGTGATGATATTTGATCTGCTCTTTTATTATGTGATAAAGTATGATAAACTCTTTTAGAGACCAAGAATGAATCAACTGGCCACTGGGTATTCATCATTAATATATTTCAAAAAGAGATACAGAAATCCTTAATGGGGAAATCACCTTTTAGTGTTAGAGGTCTCTTTGAAAATAAATGTCTCTATACTCAGTGTACAATTATTTATTGAAGTTTTCTAGTAAGTATTCTTAATTATCCAAAACTATAAGCTAAGTCAGTCAGGCTAACTTTTGGTAGGACTTAAGAGTCACACTGGGTCAGAAAATACCTAATAATATCTGCCATTCACTTCAGTCCTACTTAGTGCTATGTTTTTAGTTTCAGATTTTATTTTATTTTTTTATTTTTTATTTTATTTTATTTTATTATTTTATTTTATTTTATTTTATTTTATTTTATTTTATTTTATTATTTTTAGTAATTTCTCTACCCAGTATGAGTCTTGAACTCATAACCCCGAGATCAAGAGTTACATGCTCTGGGGCACCTGGGTGGCTCAGTTGGCTGAGCATCTGGCTTGATCAGCTCAGGTCATGATCTCATGGTTTGTGAGTTCTAGTCCCATGTAGGGCTGTGCTGACAGCTCACAGCCTAGAGCCTGCTTCAGATTCTGTGCCTCCCTCTCTTCCTGCCACTCCCATGCTTGTTCTCTGTCTCTCATTCTCTGTTGCAAAAATAAATAAACATTTAAAAAAAATTTTTTAAGAGTCACATGCTCTGCTGACTGAGCCAGCCAGGTTCCCCACCTAGAGACCATATGATGGCTAAGAAACATGCCGTTGAATGAACTAGCCAAGGTCACACAGTTAGTGAGTGGTAGAGTGAGAGTTCACACTCAGTTCTAACTGACACCTTAGCTCTTCTTACTTCTCTAAGCTGCCTCTTATGAACTCAACCAACCAATAAGGCAGGTGATATTTCCAGGTTTAAAGAAAAATGTTAATTATTCCTGTTTCACAAATGCAAAACAGGTTAAGACTCTCAATCCTCTTTATATAAATAATATTTAGTAACTTCTGAGTATACATCATTCATTTATCTCAATGCCTCCATGATAAATGAAAAGAATAACTTTTACTTCAACCTAATTCAAGAAGAAAGTATATTAACATACCTTTAACAACAATGCTCAAATCATCCCAAACTGGAAAAAAAAAGCCAATTGTCCATCAACAGTAGAATAAAGAAATTGTGGTGTCTTTAAACAACTGAATTACTCTACAGCAATGAAATGAACTCACTATAACTGCAGGCAACAAGGATGAATCTCACAAACATAATGCTTAATGAAAGAAGACATAGCAATTCCACTCCTGGGTAATTATCCAAAGACAACAAAAACATGAACTCAAAAAGATATATGTACCTCCATGTTCACTGAAGCATCATTTTATAATAGCCAAGATATGGAAACAGTGTTAAGTGTCCATTAATAGATGAATGGGTAAAGGAAATGTTATATATATTTCACATAGAGACACACACAGACACACACACACACACACACACACACACATAATGGCGAACTATTATTCAGCCATAAAAAAGGAAATCTTGTCATTTTCAGCAACATGGATGACTGTTGAGGACATTATGCTAAGTGAGATAAGTCAGAAAGAGAAACACAAATGCTTTATGATCTTGCTTATATGTGGAATCTAAAACAAAACCCGAAATCAAAAAATTCATAGATATAGAGAAGAGATTGATCACTGCCAAAGGCAGGGGCTAAAGGGTGAGCAAAATGGGTGAAGGAAGTCAAAAGATACATACTTCCAGTCATAAAATAAATAAGGCATGGGGCTGTAGTGTACAACACAGCCTATAATTAATAATACCATATTGCGTATTGGAAAGTTTCTAACAGTAAACCTTAAAAGTTCTCATTACAAGAAAAGAGTTTTGTAACTCTGTAGTGATTTGTTTTTGTGTATCAATGTATAATTGATATTGTATGGTGACAGATGTTAACGACCTATTGTGGTGATCATTTCACAATATCAAACCGTTACACACTTAAAGCCAATACAATGTTGTATGTCATTTTTACCTCAAAATTTTAAAAAAGAAACAGATGTAAATGAGTACATACAGTATGATTCGTGTATTAAAAGTACAAAAATAGGCAAAGCTAGTCTATGCTGTGAGAATGCAGACCACTGGTTACCTTTGGGAAGGCAGTGACCAGATGTGGGCACACAGGTGAGGGAATTCTGGGTGCTGTTAATGCTCTGTGCTGGTACACAGGTATATTTGCTTTGTGAAAATTCATCAAGACTTATATTTATGATTTTTACACTTTTCTATACCTATGTATTACTTCAAACTAGTTCAATAAAAAGTTTACTGAAAGAAAAGAAGACTTAAAATGACTTTCAGATTTGAAAGAAATGAAAATACCAGAGTTCCCTATAACTTAAGCTCTGACTTAAGATTTAAAATAGGTATACAATGAAAAGAACTCACAAAAGCACAGATAAAGAAGAATAAAATGCTAATAACAATAAGCAGTTGAAAATGCTTCCCACAAAAGATTATTAATGCATTTCAAAGACCATTTGACTGAAAGAGAAGACTACAGAGAGACTTCAACCATATGGAAACATGGACAACAATCCCCACTGTAATCATGGATAGATTCTAAATTCTTCAGTTTCCATGTCACCACATCTTAAGAGCAGGATAATTCCTACCTTCCTCACAGGGGTGTTATGCTGCTTAATTAATGTTTGTAAAGCACTTTCTGTTCCCTGGGTGAAAGGTACCACAAAAGAGCAAAGCATAATTATGTTTTAATTGCAGGGCTGATTTTGAAAACGGAAAAAAAAAAAGTGCCTATGAATTGTGATTTAATCAGATCACTCGTTTAGAATCGCTGTCATGACATAGACCTTCTGGCTTCTGCTTTACTTGAGAAAATCACCTTTTAAATTTTGTTAAGTCTTGGGGCGCCTGGGTGGCTCAGTCGGTCAAGGATCCTACTTAAGCTCAGGTCATGATTTCATGGTTCATGGGTTCGAGCCTACATGGGGCTCTGTGCTGACGGCTCAGAGCGGGGAGCCTGCTTCGGATTCTGTATATCCCTCTCTCTCTCTGCCCCTCCCCTCTCACTTTCTGTCTCTGTCTCTTTAAAAAATAAACATAAAAGATTTTAATAAAAAATGTAAGTCTTTCTGGCTCAGCTTCTCTATCTGTACAATGGGGTAACATGCTTTTCATGATCTGCAAGTATTTCTTCATTCTCTGCAAGGCTCTTCAGTGATCTTTAGATGAACGGAAGCCACCTATTGCTGTGAAAAGAAAGCATGCAACCTCCTGCTGTCTGGGATGAACAGAATTGCTCTTCCCTGGGGGGAAACTAGAATGCCAGACATTTTGCAGAAGGGCCGCTGGGGAACTAACTGTCTCTGCAGAAGGAAAGTCTGAGAACAGTCAGTCTGCAGGAAGCCAGGATACTAGGTGAGGACTTCTCGGAGTTTGTTTGCATTTGAGATGGTTACTTCCCCAAAGGGGGAGTTGATTCTCCTGTCCCTTTTATTGAGGCCATCATCATTCCTATTCTCAATCTAAAGGGTTTCTACTTACACAAAACCAGTCATTAGAGATCCATTGACACATACAGCTCAAACCATGATCTTTCAGGTATTTTGAGATGACTGATGAAATGAGCAGTGTGATCTTGCTTTCTGAGCCCTGAGACTGGGTCTTTCATGGATCTTGACTTGGGGAGATCAAATAATTATGTCATTGTGGATTACATATTTTAGAAGAGATCTTCCTAAGAAGAAATTCTAACTATATTTTTCATTTCTCCTTTTTAACAGGGTAGATAAAACATAAAGAGACCCACAAAAGAAGTTTCTGAGTCCTTGATGAAAACAAAAGAACTTCAAATCATATGTGAGCAATATAGAGCTTTTCTGACATCAACTACCTCCACCATTTCTTCTAGGTCTTCTATTTAATTAATATATAGAAATATTTCTTATTACCCCTCCTTGATTAAAGAAAATAAATGTCTAGTAAGACCAGACTACTCCCAGCTTCAAGTCACATTTTTGGGAAATATACGTCTATTTCTGTCTGAAATCTTTCAATAATTAACCTTCTTCTCCCTCGCTCTACAAAGACACATCATATGGAGGTACTTTAAAAATAAAAAGCAGTGTAAATCTTGATGACTTTTCAGTAGCTAAAATTCCCCCCTGAAAGATTAAGTCATCTGTTTGAACACTTCTGTACACCTGCCAAAATCTTTGAGGGAACAATACTGATGCATTCCCTTAGGAAAATGCAAACCAGTCAAGTGCACTGACTTTGTGAATAGAAGTCCTGAGAGTTTTCTGAAATCATACTTGACTCCTCGATGATCTAATTTTAAATGCTTAGCAAGACACTTACTACCACTATACAAACATACCTGGAGAATGTCTGTGTAGACTTTGTGGAACTTTAAAAGAACACACAAAATGGTCAATACATTCAAAGCATGCCATGTCCAAAGATCACATATGCTGAAAGTCATTTTGAGGGTGGGATTAGACAATGAAGGGTCAAATTAATAGTTTCGTGGCATCTATCTTTTTTTTATTTCTGGAAGAAAACAAGAGCTTCTGCTCTTCTGCTGTGCTGACACAGTGGGAATGGTTTCTAATGCTTCGGGTGAGGAACTCTTCAAAAGTTCACTATGCTCTGGGGCGCCTGGGTGGCTTAGTTGGTTAAGTGTCCGACTTTCACTTAGGTCATGATCTCACGGTACATGGGTTCGAGCCCCGTGTCGGGCTCTGTGCTGACTGCCAGCTCAGAGCCTGGAGCCTGTTTCAGAGTCTGTGACTCTCTCTCTCTCTGACCCTCCCCTGCTTACACTGTCTCTCTCCCTCTCTCTCTCTCCTAGAAATAAATAAAACATTATTAAAAAAAAAAAGTTCACTATGCTCAGCATGCCAAAGAGCAACTCCTATTGGACAAACAGGGCCCACCTCCTCAAAGTTCATGTCCAGGTACATGGTCTCTGATCCCTTGCTGTCAACATGACCAGTCAGGTTAATATTTATCAGTCATTCCTTTCTAAAGTTCAATTTAAGGTAGAATGATTTGAATGCTTTCTGCATGACCAATAAATTAAGAGAGATTCCAGAGGTTCATGCCATAGTCCTTGATGTTATCCACCAAATGTTTCTAACTCTCTGACCTTGGGTTTGGGAGGACTGTATCAGGTATAATCTTGTAGTCAGGCACGGCCATGTGACTTAATCCACCCCATGAAATGTGAGCAGAAACAACACGTATTATTTCTTTTTTTTTTAAAGGTGAAAACCTTTATTTTTTGTAATAACAAAGGAAATTTTTATTTATTTTTATTTTTACAAATAGTTTATTGTCAAGTTGGTTTCCATATAACACCCAGTGCTCATCCCCACAAGTGCCCCCCTCTGTGCCCATCGCCCCCCCCCACATCCATCAGTCCTCAGTTTTTGTCAGCATTGAAGAGTCTCTCATGGTTTGCCTCTCCTCCTTTCCCCCACCATTTTCCCCCTTCTTCTCCTCCATGGTCCTCCATTAAGTTCCTCCTAATCCTCCTATAAAACACATATTATTTCTAAGCAGGAGTTTTGAGAGCCAGCGAGCAATTGACCATGTCTCTCATTCCCTCTACCACAGCTATTGACAATGTTCCAGGTGTCATCTGCTTGTCAGCTGAGGTGGCAAAGTGAAGAGAACAGAACGTAGAGCCCCTAGTCACACACAAAGGACATATGCCGTATGAGGAAAAAATAAATCCTGCTTCCTAGGACACTGAGATGTGGGGCTATCTTGTTTCCATACCATCACCAAGCCTCTCTGACTGACCCAGCTTTTCACCAGGGTAAATATCTTAGAACTCCTAGGAGGATGACAGGAGGCTATATATATATATATATTGCTCTCAGTCGCATCCAGCTTGGTCCTGGGCTGTGACACCTGTTTCCTTAGGATTCTGTTACCCTTGGGGATACTCTCAGCCAACCTTCCCAATGTCCACAACAAGGATCACAACTTCAAATCATTACGGGGGCAGGCAGGTGACCTTCATGAGTAAACACACCATGTGTACACATCAAACATTTATTAATCCTCACCCCTCCCCAAGAAAGCTCTTTTCTTGAAACATGAGGTGCTCACGGCCTGGCTCACTATTCCTAGGAGCCGTCCAGGTATGATGACGAGTTGCAGCCACAACACTATGCCAGTGTTGGGGAAACAACAGGGACCCGTGGCATCTACAGCTCCTTCCTGGAGCTGGTGTCCATACTGAAATGCACACCAAATATTTTCAGGGTTTCTTTTTAGAAGCCAGAATGGGTTTTTAATCTAAGTCTCCAATCTTCTTTTTTCTTTCCTTTTTCTTTTTCGTTTTTTAAAAAATTGTTAATTAATTTATTTTTTATTTTAGATCATACAAGCAAGGGGCAGGAGAGAGAGACAACCGTAAGCAGGTTCTCTGCTCAGTGAAAACCCAACACAGGGCTCAAACGTACAATCCTGGGATCACAACCTGAGTGAAAATCAAGAGTCAGACGCTCAACTGACTGAGCCACCCAGGTGCCCCATGGGTTGTTTTTTTTTCTTCTTCTTCTCTCTAGTCTCAGTGTAGTCTTGGCTTCATGAGTTGAACCCACTGAAAACCTTCAAATTTCTTAAGAAACTACCCAGGCTAAAGGAAACATGAGTGGGCTGCATTATCACTCCAGCCCAATGCCTCCATTCCACAGGCATTTGCAGGTGAAGCTTGCGTTATGTCTTTGTGGGGACAATGGCCATTACCCATTTTTAAGAAACCCCAGATTGTTAAGCCCAAAGCCAGGTCAGGGACCAAGCTCAATCCGGAAAAAAAAAAAGTCCAAGTCAGTACACTGATTGGACCTCTCTGTTGGTCTCACAGCTTGCTAGCTCTTGAACTCACTCTTCTTTTTCTGATTATTAAAGTAATACATGATTATGAATAAAACACAGCAAAGTATTAATAAGAGAACAAGAGGTACTCATAAGTCTAAGACTCAAAGATAATCAGCGTTGGAGTCTTAGCAGAATCCTTCTGATAATAAATACCATTTAAAATATACTATGTTTAGAACTTCAGATTTTTACTTATTTGGTATTCTATTTTTTCTTATTAGATAGTTTTTCACTTCTTCATAGAATAGTCAAGGTTTAAATTTTACTTTTTTTCGGATTTCGAGAAAAAGTGATTTGCTCTTAGAATCTTCCTTTTCAAGTGCTTCACTAATTCTTGAAATAATTCTATGGCAGGAT
Source organism: Hyaena hyaena (assembly GCF_003009895.1). Taxonomy (NCBI): domain Eukaryota; kingdom Metazoa; phylum Chordata; class Mammalia; order Carnivora; family Hyaenidae; genus Hyaena; species Hyaena hyaena. Next base: position 92,078 of record NW_024081550.1, on the reverse strand, counting down.
TTATTCAAAAAGAGATAGTGAAACTGTCCATCATTTTCTTATGAATAACTTGTCTAGGGATGAATAATTTAATTATTTTTGAATTTTTGTAAGTGTGCTTTTTTCTTTCAACAGTAATTCATACTAGAGTGCCTGGGTGGCTCGGTTAAGCATCTGACTCTTGATTTCGGCTCAGGTCATAATCTCATGCATGGTTCATGAGATCTCTGCAGATAGCACAGAGCCTCTTGGGATTCTCTCTCCCCCTCTCTGCCCTCCCCTGCTTGTGCTCATTCATGCTCTCTCTCTCTCTCAAAATAAATAAATAAACTAAAAAAAAAAGGGTGATTCTTATTAACTGTAGACAACTTGGTAAATACTAAAACATGGAGAAAAGAAAAATGTATCCATAGTCCCACAACCAAAAGATAACTAGTAATATTATTTTGGTGTGCTTCCTTTCAGTCTTCTGATTTTATACATGGGTTTAAGCATGTGTGTGTGAAAAAAATTAAAAAAAAAGTGTGTGCATGTGTGCACATATGTGTTATATGTAGCTATGTATTTATATTACCAAATGTGACATATAGAGAGTAGAGACAGAGAGCACTATACATAATACACACGTTATATATTCAATTATCATTGCACATTTTTGTTATGAGCTTTTTCACTCATTACATACATGTTAGATGGGGAACATACCACCACTACTCATATTTCACTTGAGGGGGAAAAGTTCTCCCTTTTGGGGAAAATGGAGGAAAAACACTATTCCCTCCAAATTCATACACTGAAGTAATTCAGAATGTGACTGTATTTGGAGAATCTTTAAAGAGATGATTAAAGTAAAAGGAGGTCATTAGAATGGACTCTAATCCAATTATGTCTGGCTCCTTATAAGAACAGGGATGATTAGGATACAAAGAAAATGCAAGCACACAGAAAAAGGGCCAAGTGAAGACAGAAGGAGAAGACATCCATGTACAAATCAAGGAGAGAGGTCCCAAAATTAAATCAACTCTGATGATACCTTAATCTTAGACTTCCAACCTCCAGAACTGTGAGGAAACAAATTCCTGTTTTTTAAGCCAGCCTATGGTATTTGTTATAGAAGGTCTACCAAACTCAAACAATCACAGGACAACTTTCTATAACATCATGAAAAGTAACAAAAATGACAGAGGAAGTGGTGGTAATAGTAGGCATAGAGGTGGAGCAGGTAGGAGGCTTGGGAGAGGCTGACCGAAAAGCTTTCCTTGTATTGTTACCTTTCCCTAGAGGAAAAGTGAAGATATACCACTATCAATAAGGAGGCCAAATGAATGTTTACTCATACGTATCTTTCTCAACTTACCATCGTAAATTGAAACTATTATTAAGTTGAAAATGTATTTAATATCCCTAACCTACTGAACATCGTAGCTTAGGCTAGCTTCCCTTAAATGTGCTCAGAACACGCAGCCTACAGTTGGATGAAATCATCTAACACAAAGCCTATTTTATACTAACGCACTGAATATCTCATGTACTTTATTGAATACTCTACTGAAGGTAAAAACTAGAATGGCTGTATGGTCACAGAATGGTTGTAAGTATATCGGCTGTTTATTCTTATGATTCCGTGGCTAGCTGGGGCCTGAGACTCACTGCCGCCGCCCAGCACCATGAGAGTATTGTATTGCATATCACTAGCCCGGGAAAAGATCAAAATTAAAACTCCAAAGACATTCTCTGCTAAATGCATATTGTGCTTTCACATCGTAAAGTTGAAAAAAATCTTACGTCAAACCTACAGGTTAGGGACCATCTATATCGTATAACTGGCCTCCCCATCTTTAACTTACAATGTGATAACCTTTCCACTGCATTATTTAATTTTTACTATCTTATATTTTTACTTTGTACATAATCATTGATATATATATTCCTTGAACTTTAACCCCAAAAAGATTAGCTAAGAATGCTTGAAACATGAACATTTTCACAGCATTTGAAGAAACTGCAAGTCTAATAATGAATTAGACAATAATTTAAATTCTCTAAACAATTCTGAAGAGCAATTTGAATAAAGATCTAACTTTAAGTTAAATAATAGGGAGAAAAACCACCAGAGCATATCTCTTGCACTCAGGAAATGTTGAATGTTTATTGAATTAATCAATAAGTGAGTGAATAAATGAATGGCTGAATGAGCAAGTGATGTGCCTATCAGGGGTCAGCAAACTTTTTCCATAAAAGGTCAGATAGTAAATAGGTAAGGCTTTGTGGGCCATATGGCTATATGTCTCAGTTACAATTACTCAACTTTTCCATGTAGCCCTAAGGCACCAACAGACAATACGTACATAAATGGGCACAGCCATGTTCTGATTGGATGTAGCCCACTGGTCAAAGTTTGCTGACCTCTGATTTAAATATTCACTCCCTTGATCAAATCCTTTTCTAGCAGCCTATTGTCTGCCAATTTCAGGACAAGCCACCCAGTTGGGATCTAATATCCCACACAGCAGGAATCCCCTCTACCTTCCCTGTCTTATCTCCCATTACTCTGACATACCTAATGCCTATCCTAAATAAACTGGGCTATTAATCCATGCTCCAGGTTTCCCCACTTCCTCACTTCTGCTCATCTACTTAAATTGTATTTGTCTTTGAATGCCATCCTCAAAGTCTACATTGTCCAGGAAGCTTTTTTGGATTTGTCCAGTCAGATGTGAGCTTTCTCCCTCTGAACCCCATAAATGACATTTTACTTACTTTGCTAATTGTGTTTTCAGCTTTGTATGTCCCCCAATACCTTGAACATACCATGGACTCAATCTCTGAAGAATACACCGACATGATACCATTTTGAATTTTCTGCCTCAGCAAAGTGAAAAGGGCCTCTGACTAGTGTCTGTGTTCGGTGGATTCCAAGACTTGCTATTCCTGGAATAATTGTAGAGGCCCCTTCTTTGTGGGGTCATTAATCTGGCAGGAATTGAAAGAGCCTTGTTGGCCATAGAACTTTCAAAATGCATTAGGGAGCTAGGATTCCTGGAGCCAGCTGTCCTTTTAATTAACTTTGGTCTGGTAGCAAGGAGCTATCTCCTCAACTGCTACACTCCACACGAGGTTAATAAGAATCGAGATTTTAGGGGCAGCTGGGTGGCTCAGTCGGTTAAGTGTCTGATTTCGGCTCCAGTCATGATCTCGCAGTTCGTGAGTTCAAGTCCTGCTTCGGGCTCTGTGTTGACAGCTAGCTCAGAGCCGGGAGCCTGCTTCAGATTCTGTGTCTCCCTCTCTCTCTGACCCTCCCCTACACTCTTTCTCTCTCTCTTAGAAATAAATAAAACATTAAAAAAATTAGAATTGAGATTTTACCTGTTGTATTCCTAGCTACTTGCTTACAGATCATTTCCTTGTGACTGCAAGTGAGAAGTTCTGTTCAACTCAGACATGTCTCGAGTGCCTGCCTGTGAGTGCAGGAAGTTCTGTGAGAAATGGAAATATAAATAAGACATGAGCAGCCCTGATACCCAGGACTTAACAGTCTAGTCAGGGAGACAGATACACATCCAAGGCCTAAAATACAAAGCAGGCTGCAGTGAGGGTTATAATGGAACATGGTGAGATGATATTGCAAAAAGAGAGATTAATTTTGATGGAAGCAGTGGAGTCTAGACAAAGAAGCCTCACAGAGTAGATGGGATTTGAGCAGGAACTTGGTAGTGATAAACACATGGACACTGTGATCTCTTGGGGAGTTAGAGCTGGCAATGACCTCAGACAACCCTCTCCTTTATCTGGTAAGGAATGTGAGACCCAGAGAGGAACTGTGACCTCAGGCACCTTGCCTGCCCCTCTTTAGAACCATTCATATTCACAGGAGAGGTAGAAAAAGAGTCTTAGACTAGAATATTTTCATTCCGAGGCATTAGGGACAAACTTCAGAGGCAGCAATTAGTAGTCTGACCACACAGCAAGCCCAAGCCTAGGGCAGCCTCTGCAGGAAGCCATTGCCTTTGGTTAGTTATCAAGGGACCAGATTTAGCTGCTAGCAAAATCGTACCTGGGTCCTGTAACTGAAGGCTACAGAAGCTTGGTAATGGAACAAAAGTAATAGGGGAGAGATCAGAGCGAGCTTTAAACTCTGGGTAGGGAATCTTGTGGAAAAGTCCAACTTTGGTTCAAAAAAGAAGAGATCTCAAAAGCAACCAAAGGAATGATGATTTGCCCTAGAATTACAGGGTACAATATATCACAGGGGCAGGCATGGGTTTGTGTTCTCATAGGGAGTGTGTTTCCCTGAGTCTGGGAGGGGAAGCACAGGTGTCCCAAGTCTCCCTCCCTCCCTGTGCCCCCAACACCTTCCGTTCTGCTGGCAAGGACACCAGACCATCATGGCTGGGCTGATGCCAACCCAGAAAGCAAACCTCCCGCGGTGAGTCATAGAAGTAGCCAGGGCCCCGAAGAATGCCTTGTGACAGTTTAATTTAAATAGATTATTCAGTTCTCTTTACCCTCATCACGAACAGGGCGTATGTAACTGAATAATTTAACAACAAATCTTCATTTATTTATTTTAGATTCACAGGAGCAGCTGTGCCTTTTTTTTTTTTTCTTTTCTTCACAGACTTTATTAGGCTCTGTTCTGTTTCTACCAAGTTCTCCCTCCTCTATATTCTCCCAACTCTGCCTCTGGATCTCTCTCCTCATTCCTACCATGGAAATTTGTCGCGCCCATGTTAATCTACTGAAAAAAAATCATTTTTCCATAAAACAAAACAAAAATTGCATCCACAGAGCAGATGCAGTAAAACAGTCTGAATAAACTCTGTGGCTTTATCTCTTGAAAAAAGTTACACTTATTTTCCATACATGAAACACCCAGTTAAAGAGGCACGACAGGAACATTACACAAATTACCCATTCAAGACGATTTATTTCCCAGTGATGGAAATGTGTTTCTGAATGACAAACAAAGCAACTTTTACCAACATTATTGCCTTAATATAGTTTATATCAGTTTACTGAGCACTGATGAGGGTATAGAAGGTAGCATTTTTCCTAACAAATGTTCAATAAGATGTAATAATGTTACATGTTAGAACTGGGGGAAAGGGCAGAGATTATCAGCAGTCTCTAGACCAACCATTTATTCTAAAGATGGGAAAACTGAGGTAGAGAGAAACCAAAGGATTTGCCCAAAGTCAGACAACCAGGACAAAGCCCCACAGCAGATGTAAAATTCAAGTCTAGAAATCCTTCTCAGTTCAAGTCTCTAGTCACTACATCCAGTCTCTTTAACAGTAGTCTGTGACATAGATGTATATGGGATATATGAGCATTACATATGTGAATATATGTGTATACATTCACTAAGGAACTCCTGTCCCAGCATCCTAAATCCCAAAGAAACAGTATCCTACTGGGAGTATTACTTAGCTGTCTATCAAGGTTTCCATAGAGACAAAGAGCCAGAGTCAGTTAACATAAAGGAAATTTTTTGCACAGGAACTAACATGGACTATACAGCAGGTTTTCAGGAAGTGCTTGTCAACACGCTGTGAAAAGCCTGGAATACATTCTTACAGCACAATCTATGATAATTTCCAGAGCAGAAAATCCATACAGATAACCTAGCAAAGTTAGGAGAATGCAGGAAACCTTCACTGGAGGAGAACTTTCTGTGGAGGGGAGGAGGAGGAGGAAGGCAGAACTGTCAGCTTCTCTTCCGTCCCAGATACTGGAAGGTCTTTGGTCAGATACCTTTTCCCCCACTTCAGATCAAAGAGTCTGCCTCCAGCAGCCACTGATTACGGCTATTGACTCAAGGTCTCATCTACTCAAGAAATATCTGGAACAAAAGGACTTTAAAAGCCCTATGTGGAATTTAAGATATAAAAAAGATGAACATAAGGGAAGGGAAGCAAAAATCATACAAAAACGGGGAGCGTGCAAATCATAAGAGACTCTTAAATACAGAGAACAAACTGAGGGTTGCTGGAGGGGTGTGGGTGGGCGGATGGGCTAAATGGGCAAGGAGCATTAAGGAGGACATTGTTGGGATGAGCACTGGGTGTTATATGGAAGTGATGAATCAGTAAATTCTACTCCTGCAACCATTATTGCACTATATGTTAACTAACTTGGATGTAAATTTTTTAAAAAATACATTACTTTAAAAACTCCTGTTAGCATTGTGCTTCCTCACAGTTTGCTTCTTTGCCTCCCTCAGAGACTCAGGTAAAGTAAAAGGCCATTTAAAAATTCTGACTCTTCGACATCCATGAAAGATATCTAACCTAGCCTCCTCCCCATTATTCACTAAAAGCTTGAGATCTGGTTACATAATACTCCTCTTAAATAATATTTCAGATTATTGAAATAAGAAAAACTCTGGAACATGAGAATATAATTATTCCATGAGCTACTAATTATACCGAAGTCTGCTTAGAACACCCTTATATTTGAAAGCTTCTGTTACCACTGACCTGTTCAAATGCCCACATTACCAAAACAGTGGCACTGTGTTCTAAAGGAGCATTCCGAAATTGCGTCTGTCAGGGGAAACCAGAAAAATGCCGATTGTCATAATAGTTATATCTACTTTTCTGCAAGAAGATGAAAAACTTTATAAAATCTTCACAAATGGAAGTCTTACTAAAGAACTCTAGCCTTGACCTGTCTCTGTTGCAGCTTGAAGAAACAGCCTTCCCTAAACAAGGCAGAAAATGGGATAAAGTGGTTTAGTGCCAGTGCTCCTGAAACAGAAAAACACACTCACGGGAAGCCTCGCTCTGACTAAAGTTATTCCTCAGGTTTGCAGCCTCCCTATCTCTTATTTGGTAGCTCCCCTAATCAAATTAGCTTTGTGATTATAAACAAACCGGAAAACTGCTGTGTAATGACCCTCCAGCCCTGTGCTCCACTAGCACCAGAAATGCTTTCGGAGAATAGTTCGCCTCCCTGAGGATTCAAGGAGCCAGATCTGTACCAGCTGAACTGCCATTCTTCTTTTCCCCAGCCTCAAAATCGACTTTCTCCCCTTCTTTGTCATCAACCATATCCATTTTACTAACCAAGATCTCCATGTTCGACTTCTGATACATCCTTCATTTGGATCTTCTGCTCTCCATCCCTCACCATCCACTCATTCATATCTAATTTAGTTCCAAAGGCTCCTATACCTTGGAAATCATATGGCCTGCAAGTCACCGTGGAATCTTTTTAAAAAATTTTTTTTAAATGTTTATTTATTTACTCTTTAGAGAGAGACCAGACAGACACAGAACACGAGCAGGGGAGGGGTAGAGAGAGAGGGAGACTCCAGAATCTGAAGCAGGTTCCAGGCTCTGAGGTGTTAGCCAAGAGCCTGATAAGGGGTTCGAACCCATGAACTGTGAGATCATGACCTGAGCTGAAATTGGACACTTAACTGACTGAGCCACCCAGACACCACTGCAATCTTTTAATCCAGGAAGGCAAATCTCCTCACTGAGTCATGAACTTGAGATGTTTGTTCCTTTCTATGTCCTGACTCACGGAATTCTACTTGATGCGGTATTTAATAGCTGTAAAATGTCACTACAATTCATAGCAGGGTTTAAGTAAATCTCAAATACGAATAATTTATTTGCAAGCTTTTTCTAAATTGTTAAGTTCTAGAAAAGTTTAACTATTAATTTTGGTCTGTCTTCACAGTTGTACCCCAACATTCAGCACATATTACCCACTGAAATAATTCCACTACTAGTGCATGTGTGTCTCTATTAAACTTGACTGTAATCTATTTGGAAGCAGAATTTCATCACTAATCATCTTGAGCTTTTGTTCCTAAGCAGAAGAGGCTAGTGGAATGAGATTGGGCCAGTCTTCTACCACAAAGGAGACAACAATACACATTTGTCGACTGCTTCAGTTGGGCATTAAAAACAAATAGGGGAGCACAGCAGAATCTTATCTCACCAGACCGACTTTCCCATTAAGGAAAAACAACAAAAATATGTGGTGACTAGTGAGAAAATATCTGTGAAGTGCTAGAAATAGTTTGAGAAGCATTTGCCACAAATAGCAACTTCCTGCTCTGGGGAACATTGAAATTATGATTTCCAAATGGTGATTTGATACTTAAACCTTGCATTTTGTGAGTTATAAGCTCAGGAAGGGCAGATGTCTATACAGAAGTAACCAAGTGTCTTGGAAAACAGGGACTCTCAGTGAATCACAATGAGTGTTCAGAGGGTCTAGATTTAAAGGTAGTGAAGGCTCACAAGGTGTTTTGGTGTCTTTTTCTCTCCCTTCCCCTGCCTTTATCTAGAGGAATGTGTGTGAGATTCTTTTTTAAGCTGTAAACACAAGCAAGCCCATGGTTACATTCTCTAACAGTCCTTTGATCATAACACTATGATTTATGGTTAACAAATCTTAGTGAGCTCATCCTTCCCCTCATTACCCAACTTACCCCTAATCAAACATCTTTCCTTTCCTTTCTCCCTGGGGCCTCCATCTCTGACAGGAGTCATCCCTCCTACACAAAGACGACACAGACCGTACTACTCATAACAATCCAGTTTTGAAGTGTCACTGAGTACCTTGTAAATGGAATTAATGATCAGAATAGTCTAGAATTATAGGGCTATCAGAACTTTCAAAGTTATCTGTAACACACGTTGAGTCTAGTTAAAACCTTTACAAACAGATGAACAATCTTGGTCAGCCTGAAGATTGCCTGAAGATGTGAGGGCGCAATCTGTCAATATTCTATAACAACCTATCACCTAGCAAATTAGCAGGGATTTATTTTTTAATGGCCAACACTCATTCTTGGAAACGGTGTGACAAAATGGCCACTTTCATACATTATGGGGGAATATGTAAATCTGAAAAACCCTGTTAAAAAAATGGGCAAAATCTATCAAGAGGGTCAAACTGTTCTAAGAACCCTTTGATTCAGTAGTTATGTATCTAGAAATGGCTTAGGGATATAAAATCTGTAATACAGAAAAATGTTTAAAGCCTAAAATATTTATTAGGTATAATTTTCACAACGGTAAGAAAAGGAAAAACTTAAATATCCAACACCACAGGATTGAGAATGGAAATTAAGATATTATACTGCACAAATGGAAACTGCAACCATATCCCTCATCATGGAAAAGAGAGGGAGAAGAGTCTGTTACAGAACAGATTTACTGTCATAGCTGATGAAGCACACACCAGAAATCCCAAAGGAAGTTCAACTGCTTTGTTTGTTTCTTAGTCTAACGATATAATGGTCTGGTGGGATGAGACTTGGCCCATCTCCCTTGTCTTTTTCAAGCCCTACCATAAAGTAGACAGCAAATACTAGTCTGCTCATCGCTTACATTGGTCATTGAAAATGAATAAGGAAAAGCAGCAGAGTGTCATCTGAGAAACTTTATTCTTAAGGGGAAAAACGCATGATGATGAACGATAAAGCATATCACCACAGTGGGTGGGAGGGTTTCAAGATGAGCACCCATTGTCCATTCAATTCATCCCAAGCTCAGTTCCCACAAGAATTTAACTCTAAACGCCATGGCGCCACACCAGAAAATATTACATCTATCAAAATACTGTGAAGGGTAATATTCCAGTAACATATTTCTTAACTTTTATTATATTAAGGTATTGCCTTTCTTTTCTGAGTTGTAATTGGTATCACACCAGGCTCCCTTCTTTTTGGGTTATTCTAGGGTTCCCAGACTTTAGGAATGGGGACATGGAGATGGGGAATACTCCTCCCACTATAGATTATTATGTACTCATTCAACTAAGATGGGGAAAGGCAAGATAAAATTATAAATGGGGACATGGATGACTTGCCATCACCTTTTGATTTCTACTTTTCAGTTTCTTTCCAAGGTTCTTACAAGGTGGGCACCTGAGTGGCTCAGCCAGTTAAACATCTGACTCTTGATTTTGGCTCAGTTTGTGATCCCCCAGCTCTGTGCTCACAGTGTGGGGCCTGCTTGGGATTCTCTCTTTCCCTCTCTCTCTCTGCCTCTCTTTCTCTCAAAATAAATAAATAAAATTTTAAAAAGTAAAATAGTGCTTGAATAAATACCCAACTACAATGCTCCAAGCACCTTTTAAAAAAATTAAATAAATAAAATTTTAAAAATTAAAGATAAGACATTTTACTAATCACTTAATTCTTAGCCACAAAAGTTTAAACCAGTGTGTCTTCCTTGTTAACTAGGACCTTTTGCCAAGTAGTGTGCTAGATAAAAAGATGAGAAAGTCACAGTCCATATTCTCAAGGAGGTCACAGATCTCTGAGAGTGCTATGGATTCAAGTGGTGGTGGTACAGGATAATGCAGAGGGGACAACAGGGACACGAGAGAGGGAGTTATTGGTCCTGCCTGGAGTTGAGTGAGTAACAGAGGACGTGGCAGGAAAAGGAAGTCTCAAGCTGAGTGTAGGAGAGTTCCGCTTCACTGTTTGGGGGTACGTGATAGAAGAAACTTCCGAGCAGAGAGAAGAGAAGCAAGGAATCTGATTGGGCTGGGAACTCGGGAAGGTATATAATAAGCAAAAAGGAGATGACGGAGGTGTGATCAAATGACAGCTGCAAGGAGAATGACATGTAAGGAGGACTTAAGCAACCAGACAGAGGTAAAATCACAGGACTTGGTGACAGGCGGGCCATGGGCGGTAGGGAACAAGGACTGAAGAGTGACTCCAAGTGTTGTCATTTAGGCAAGACTCACTAAACCTAATCCTAGGTTCAGTTAGGGGGACAGTGAGGCCATTGACTAAATCGAGAAAAAGAAGAGAAGGGATAGATTTGGGAAGAGGGAAAAGAGAAGACAGGACTCATTCTGGACATTTGGAGGTTGAGCTGCCTCTGCAAGTGGCATCCAGACAGTAATGACTGTCATAGCAAAAGGACTGTGATGCTAGCAGCCAGGAAAAAGGTCAGGGTTAGAGGACGACTTCTGGGAGTAGAGATTATTGTCAAAATCATAGATAAAAGCAGGAGAACAGAAACAGCCTCCTGACCATCCTCCCTAGTTCTAGACCAGCCTTCCCTCCTCCCAGCCTAATCAACTCCCCATACTGGAGCCCCAGTGACCTTTCAAACCAGAAATCCTACCAGTGAATGCCTCTGCTTAGAACCCTTCCATATACCCAATCTCACTGGTAGTCAGAGGAATGTCAATTGAAAGGACAATGAGATTCTATTTTTTGCCTGCTGGACTGGAAAAAATTAAAGATTGATAATATCCGTTGCTGGTAAGCACACAGGAAAATGAGCACTCATACATTTCTGGTAGGAGTGCAAATTGCTATGATATTTTGGGACACCTATTACCATTTTAAAGTCTCATAACTTAGGGTGACAGATGGTAGCTACACCTGTGGTGAGCAGAATATAATGTATAGAGAAGTTGAATCACTGTGTTGTACACTTGAGACTAATGTAATATTATGTCAACTATACCCAAATTTAAAAAATTTAAGATAGAATTACAAACCATAAAAGAATAAAAAATAGAGTCTCAAACTTTTGATCCAGCAATCCCACTCTTAAGAATCTTTTAGAAACAAAAGCAACAGTACAAAGGGTATATGTGCAATAGTCCTTATTGCTACACTGTTTTTAAGAACTTAGAAACAACCTACTTGAAGTAATATATATGTTCAAACAAATAAATGGGGATACACATTAAGTAGTAGTATGCAGCTGTTAAAAACTGATCCTAATATCTACATATGTTTAGATTTGGATCTAGAGAGATCCTTGTGAGGGAACTCAGGTTAATTAAGAAAAATATAAGTTGCCCAATTCTATGTGATGATTTAAGAGAAAACAAAGAAAAAAATGGCATTTCATAATAGCTATGCTAGTAAGAGTCAATATGAATATTGTGCTTACTTTTTACCGGATATTATTATAAGTGTAGAATGTGCTACTCATTTAATACTCACCATAACCTCATAAAGTAGGTAAAAGATTGTTAAGCCTCCCATTTTACAGATAAGGAAAATGAGGCCAAAATAGATTAATTTGTGGAAGGTCACTAGTAAGTGGCAGGCAGGGTTTCAATCAGGCAGTGTGGCTAAGCTTTACCTCTGCTCTGTTCTATACAAATTATGAGAGAAGGGTTGGAGATTACTATTTTTTTCTATCACTATTGTTGGACTTATTAGGAAGTATGTTGTTTCCCTCCTTGACCTCAATCGCAGCAATTTCTTACTTGACACATCCCCAAAAGCAAGGGAATCAAAAGCAAAAATGAACTATTGGGACCTAATCAAGATTAAAAGCTTCTTTTTTTTTTTTTTTTTAATATTTTTATTTATTTCTAGGAGAGAGAGAGAGAGTGAGACAGCGTGAGCAGGGGAGGGTCAGAGAGAGAGGGAGTCACAGACTCTGAAACAGGCTCCAGGCTCTGAGCTGGCAGTCAGCACAGAGCCTGACGCGGGGCTCAAACCCACAAACCGCGAGATCATGACCTAAGCGAAAGTCGGACGCTTAACCGACTAAGCTACCCAGGTGCCCCAAGATTAAAAGCTTCTACACAGCAAATGAAACAATCCGTAAAACTAATAGGTAACCGACAGAATGGGAAAAGATAGTTGCAAATGACATATCAGATAAAGGTTTAGTATCCAAAATCTATAAGGAACTCACCAAACTCCACACCCAAAAAACAAACAATACAGTGAAGAAATGGGCAGAAGATATGAACAGACACTTCTCCAAAGAGGACATCCAGATGGCCAACAGACACATGAAATGATGCTAAACATTCTTCCTCATCAGGGAAATACAAATCAAAACCACACTGAGATACAACCTCACACCAGTTAGAGTGGCTAAAATGAGCAAATCAGAGGACTCTAGATGCTGGCGAGGATGTGGAGAAACGGGCATTTTCCTACATTGTTGGTGGGAATGTAAACTGGTGCAGCCCCTCTGGAAAACAGTGTGGAGGTTCCTCAGGAAACTAACAATAGAACTCCCCTAGGACCCAGCAATAGCACTGCTAGGAATTTACCCAAGGGATACAGAAATGCTGATGCTTAGGAGCACATGGACCCCAATGTTCATAGCGGCACTCTCCACAATAGCCAAAACATGGAAAGAACCTAAGTGTCCATCAACAGATGAATGGATCAAGAAGATGTGGTTTATCTATACCATGGAATACTACATGGCAATGAGAAACAATGAAATCTGGCCATGTGTAGCAACATGGATGGACCTTGAGGGTGTTATGCTGAGCGAAATAAGTCAGGCAGAGGACAGATACCATATGTTTGCACGTATAGGATTAGGAGGAACTTAACAGAGGACCGTGGGGGAGAAGAAGGGGGGAAATAAGGGAGGAGAGGGAGGGAGGCAAACCATGTTGAATGTTGAGAACAAACTGAGGGCTGATGGGTATGGGGGAGAGGGGGAGGGAAGGTGATGGGCATGGAGGAGGGCACTTGTGGGGATGAGCACTGGGTGTTATATGGAAACCAATTTGACAATAAACTAATAAAAAAATAATGTTGACCATCTTTTCATGTAAAAAAAAGAAGAAGAAATGTGTTGTTTCTACAACTTAAAAAAAAAAGCTCACTAGGAACATAAGGGGCGGGGGGCAAGACTCCAAAGACTCCCAACTGTCCTTACAACAAAAGTTTATTCTTCTACCTCCTCAGGAGCAGTGGCCGAGGGGCCCATTTTTCTAAAAGGCTTCATAACCACAGGCTAAGGTCTAGCCAGCTGGTGATTAAACTGCTTGCAAAGCTTGGACATTCATGTTATATAAGACAATGACAATCCACTTTCCTAAAAGTCTTTAAAAGCTTCTGAGGACCCAGCCTTGTAGAGGGAGAAGCGAGGGGACAGGAGCTGGGCTTCCCAGTTCATGGTTCGCGTTTCAGAACCTGATGGCGCCTCAGAAAGGAAATCCATTATCAGGGAGCACAAAGGGCGCTGCCTTGTCAGGCCTGACAGGGAGCAGACTGAGTGTAACAAAGCTCTGGTGCCTTATTTATGTGGCAGCTCACAGCTGCCGAGGACGGGCCTCCTGTTCCCCGGGCGCCGGCAAGTGGGGAGGTCATTCTCAGGCCTGCTGGGCTGTGCTTATGTGCAAGGAGGGGACCCAAAATCAACACCCAGAATGTTCCTCCTTTGATACCCACAGAACTAGCTGCCTCCCAGCCACTAAGCTGTGTCAATCCCACCAGACGGAGTAGCCCCTCTTACCCTCTATCCCCTCACACTGCATTATTCTTCCTCATAATGTCGATCTCTACCTGCCGCAGCAGGTGTTAAGTGTAATTCCCTCACCACCACCACCCCTCCAAGGGCTTCCATGTCGCCCAGTAAATGGCACCTATTTGAGTCATGGAACAGGGCAGCTGGGCTTCCTCAGGAGAACAGAGGCCCGTTCAGGCCAGGATCTGCTTTCTTCAAAGGCACAAAGTAGGTGTTCAGTGCATAACCACTGAACAGAGGAATGTGCTGATGACCATATCGCTTCTCTGCTAGAGAAGTCGCTTCCAGTCTTTTCTCTCCTCATTCCAAGATTCCTCAGTTTAAGGTATCAAGATATATATGCCCATATGGCATTACAATTTTTTTTCTTTTTCACTAACCACTACTGATAATTTATAACTGAAATACTAATGGCATTCTCACCTATGTCCGTTCCAAAGTGCTTAACTCGAATTGGCAAGGGGCAGAGTTTTAGAATGTTCATTGTATAAAAGTCAGTGGCATGCATGAACATGTGCACACACACACACACACACACACACAATTTAAGAATATAAACATGTACTGAGAGTCTTGACTCAAGTTTTTCTGTCAATAGGGGAAGACAATTTAAAAAAATTTAAACATTGGTAGTTTAAAGAGAGATGGAAGAATAATGCAAAAGCCTCTTTTAAGAAAACATCCGTTTCTCTCAGAGGTGACTCACTTAGCAACAGCTATCCAGGCTGCACAGAGAATGGAAGAAATGGCCCTTCAGGCAATTCCTATTAGAGAGAGAAAATTAGAGGCATGTCCCGGGGCACCTATCAGCCTGCTTATTCAGAAATCTGCAGGCCCAGCTTTTCTTCAGTGACTTTGCACTGCTTCGTGTATTGGTTGCCATTTTTCTTTCTCATTGTAATTTTCTGTCTATTTTCTGCCTTGGAAAGTCCCAGCGAGCACCAGGTCCTCCTATGGAGCAGCACTGTCCACCACTTCACCCCACAGAAAGACAGAGAGAGGATGCTTTGTGAGTTTCTGCGGAATGACTTCCGGACACAGGGAGCCACCACTAATCTAATGCTGAAGACCTTTGGTTTTAAACCATTCATCATCTAAAATCTTCATGAAACTGATTCTCTGATAGGCATTCATCAGAGGTCTGAAAATAGGGGCATATTCTAAACTGGGGTGGGAGAGGGTGCGTGTGTTACCCTTCAAGGACATCTTTTATTAAAAGATTGAAACCCAGGTTCCAGTGGGCAATAGCCGTATGTGGGCAACCCTGTTTTACTGAATAGGAAGCAAAGAACTTCACAGGCATCAGACTAATTTGTCTTCCCCACAATATACAATGTTCCATCGGTTTTGCAAGTAGATTTGTTGAACATATAAGCCCTGAAACATTATTTTTACAGACACATAAAGACATCAACAGGATCTCCCCTCTTTCTCAGTATTGCTATCAGTCAGCTTCTTTGGTGGGTACATAGTGTTAATGGGACCAATGCTATGCATCAGACATCCTCAAATGTCAATCAGTTCCACAGACACAAACTGTACCAATAATGCTGGCTAATGGCGTCACAAATGCTGAGTGGAAGACTATGGCTGTATGGCGGCAAATCCATCAAGGCTACAGAAGAAAAAAAATTATCACTCAGTTTGGACCTCTAATAGGAAAAGCCAGAGAAATACACTCCATGTATGAAAGCCTATTTTGTATAAATGCTAAGGACTGAGGCATCTAGCGACTCTGAATATCAGCTACTCAAAATCTAAGGCCAAAATTTCAAGTACTATAAAAATGTTTAGTTTCCTGCTATGTGTATTTCTCTGTTTGTTACTTTGCTTTTGCTTACATCTATCTCGAACTCTTTTAAGCTCACATTTCTCTCCTGAATTCCAGAACAATACACCATCAGCTAACTGAACATCTATCTTCACCTGCAGGTCCCAAAGATGCCTGAGTTTCAAACAGTCCCAACCACACTCTTGGCTGGCCTCTCAAATCTGCTCCTCCTCTGGTGTTCCCCACCGTAATGATAACATCATTTGCAGGGGGAGGGAGTTCTACACCAGAAACTAGAGTGTCCACTTTGGGCCCAAGGTACTTCTCACATCAAGGTGTCATATGTGGTACCCCCTTATCCAAGAAGGAACGTGTTCCAAGACCCCCCTCGTGGACACCTGAAACTGTAGATGGTATGAAACACTATATACGCCATGTTTCCTCCTATACATACATACCGATGATGAAGTTTCATTTACAGATCAGGCACAGCAAGATATTAATAACAGTAGCTAATAGCAAAATAGAACAATTATATCAATATACTATAATAAAATTATGTGAATGTGGCCTCCCTCTCTCTCTTGAAAAATATCCTATCGTACTGAACTCCCACTTCTTTTTATGATGACGTGTGAAAATAAAATGCCTGTGTGATGAGATGAAGTGGGGTGAATGATGTAGGAATTGTGATTTAGTGTTAGGCTACTATTGACCTTCTGATGTCAGAAGGAGGATCATCTGCTTTCAGACTGAAGCTAACGGAAACCTCAGAGAAGGGGAGACTCCTGCATCGTGCAGCATAGAGCGGTGGTGAAATATTCAAAAGCTGCCTCTACCATTTATGAGGTGTGTCCCTGAGCAAGTAACTTAATGACTCCATGCCTCAGTTTCTTTATCTGAAAGACACCGTAATATTAACAATATCAACCACATGTGGTCATAAAGATTCAATGACATGATTAATGCAGAGTGCTGAGAATAGTCTCTGGCAAATGAGGAGTAGTAAGTGAATCTTAGCTATTATTAATGACATCTTTTTTAAATGTTTGTTTGTTTTTGAGAAAGAGAAAGCTCAAGTGGGGAGGGGCAAAGAGAGAGGACCTGAGGCAGGCCCTGTGCTGACAACAGAGAGCTGGATGCATGACTCAAGCCCATGAACCGCAAGATCATGACCTGGAAGCCAGTCAGACACTTAACAACTGAGCCACGCAAGGGTCCTGAACCCACAAACAGTGAGATCATGAACTGGGAGCCAAAGTCAGACACTTAACCGACTGAGCCACCCAGGAGCCCCAATGACATCTTGATACACAGCACATCATTCATATTCACCTTGCCCCCTCACCTCACTACCTCCACTCCACAGCCTCCAAACCAGTGTTGTTTTCTTCAAACCTCCACTGCCCCCTCCTTGTCCTTTTCACATTATTGCCACACTGATCTTCCTGGGCCCATCCTCGGGTAGGGAGACTGAGTGCTGCCTATGCCCATGTTTGGGGAATAGATGAGTCCAGGGGGTAAGAATGAGCCATAGAAGTTTCCTCTTTCTCCTCTTTTCTGAATATCATTAAAATTCAATTTTGACATCTCCATTTTAAACTATATTCTAAGCGGCCCACAAAATAAGCCAACAGCACAGCCTTCTTTTAAGTGCGAATACCTTGGGCAGCCTCGGATCTGGTGGACATGCTTCTTTCCCACAACTCTCAATGTTCTAGAAGGTGCCATGTACTAAATAATGAATTGAGAACAGAATTTATATCATCTATCTTTGTACTTCTCAGTATAGCCTGGCCATGACAAGTTTTTATTTAAATGCTCATTTAATGGTTAGTAAAATGACCACTATTGTGTAGGTCCAGGCTAATTCACTAGGATTTGACCAAAGAGCAAGTCAGGACTACAGGATCAAGGTCAATCCAGAGGCAATTTTGTTTCTAAACTCTCAATACACTAGCCGTTCACACACGCACCTGTACAAGGAAGAGAATAATGATATCTGTCTGCTAATACAATAGGTCACACCATGTAACAGTGTTACAGCCCCCTATCCACCAAGACTAGAGGAGGTGTGCCAAAGTCTCACAAAGTTCTCCTCAAAGGGAAATGATTCTGGAAGTTGAGGAGACCACCTAGTGCACTGACCCATCCAGCAAATATTTACAGAGCCTCTACTATGTACCTGGCACTGCCCTCACAGGGGACCAGGACTTCTGCGTTGTATAGTTGAAGGGGGTGTCGTGTGTGCCTCTAGGAAAGGCACAGGGTAAGGCCCAGTTTGGTACATATATGGTGTGGCACAGTATTGGAAGACTGATTCCTTTCGATAAAGAAATTAGTTATCATTGAATGAAATTTTTCATCGTTATTTCTTCTGAGTTTGTCGATCATAGCGTGTCCCTTCCAGTTCACACAATGCTTCATATTTGAGCAGTCCGATTTTCTCTTTGAGTCCCCCACAGACACATTCACATCTTCTTGAGCACCACAACTAGGTAATTAAGAAAAATGGAGTGTCAGATGCCACAGAAAAAGGATCCATCTTTGAGAGGAAACCAGCTTGCTTTCTGTCCTGGAAAATTGTGTGTTTGAGTGAATAAACCTCCAGTTAATGTTTTAGGTCCTAAACTGTCATTGACTCATGTGACCTTTGGTGGAATGAGTGTCTCCTCTGGGCCATGAGTTCCTTCTCTTTAGTAGGTAATTGATATCCCCATCCCTGGGCTACAGTAAACAAGGAGCCATCTGCCCCTTCAAGACTGATCACCAGCCCAGAGAGAAGATTCAGGCATTCCTTTTGAATGCCTCAGAGTTTGAAAGCACCTAAAGATTATGAGAGAAAAATGGTTTTAGGATATCCTGATTTTCTGTGAGGAAAGAAGGATTCTCCTTTTCCTTCCCTGCATACGTCTTTCCTGGCCTGAATTATAAGTTATTTTATTCAAAATACTCAGAGCAGGGCAACCGGGTGGCTCAGTCAGTTGAGCATCTGACTCTTGATTTTGGCTCTGGTCACGATCTCATGGGTTGTGAGGTCAAGTGCCGCATCAGGCCCTATGCTGACAGTAAGGAGCCTGCTCTGGAGTCTCTCTCTCCCTCTCTCTACCCCTCCCCTTCTCGCACACTCTCTTCATCTCTCAAAATAAATAAATAAACTTAAAAAAAAAAAAAGGACACAGCACCACGCCCCCCTTACACACTCAATTCTTATTCATTAATTGCCTAGAACATTTCGCAATGGGATGGCAGGATCCGTGAAACTTTAGTACCCCACAGAAGTTCCATGGCTGTCTCATGGCAGCGCTGAAGTTATCAAGCTTACAGAGCAATTTCATACTTCTCTTTTACGTAAATACAAATCTTCTGATGTGTTCTGTAATGTAAGAGATTCCTAACACTGTAAGATATCTAGAAGATGTTTTTTCAGAACAATAAATCCACTAATTCACTTTAAGAAACATGTAATTCAATTTTGCTTTAAAATCTGCCCCTCCAAAATGGAGGAGTATTTTTACAATGAATTTAAAAATTGCTTTTTACAAAAAGGAGAGCATTTTGAAAACAGATGTCTGGAAATATTCCCATGATTACGTGATCTTGTTGTCTGAAAACACTATGTCTCATTTAAAATATTCCCTTATCTGCAATTTTTAAAGATTTGCATCTACTTTCAGTCTCTTGAGTAAAGATATTTAGTGGGGTTTGAACCTATTTATTAAAAGTTTAGGGATTTGACATCGTCTGATCAGTTTATAAGAGCAACTGATTGACAAGCTTAGATGTTATGTGGAACTTAGCTGAATGAGATAAAAAAAAATTACTTGCATAATTAGTAAATGAGATTGGAAAATAAAAGAATGTCCTGACTTAGGAAGCCTAATCAAGGATCTTTTATGAAATAATATCTTTGGCAATATGAATGGAATGATGTCTACTGGCATGCAAAACCTAGCATGGTCCTGTCCGTACTGCTGTTTAAATAAAAGCACTAGTGGCTAGGGTAAGGGAGAGGAGATATCTCCTCATCTGAGAACTCAGAGTAACATTAATTAAAAATGTCTGTAAATATATGTAATAAGTATAACTTTGCCCCCCAAGTTTTTAAATTTCAGTTAGCCAATACAGTGTGATACTACTTTCAGGTGTACGATTTAGTGATTCAACACTTACACACAACACCCGGGGCTCATCACAAGTGCAATTTTAGAAAAATCCTAACATATTGGAGAAGTGTCTTACACACTAACGCTTAATCAAATCTAAAGGAAATTTAGCTGTTCTGACCACAACAGTCATAATTCAGAAGCAATTATTCATTTGGAGACTGACCGTGACTTTAGGAGCAATGCACACAGGAGGAGTCCTTGCCTAGCAAGTCACAGCAAATGTCTTCCTTTCATTCATACCATCCTACCTTTCCTTGCATGAGAGAACAGAGAACCCAGTACCAGGAGGTGACCAGTCACTGCGGTCAACACAGACGAAACTGGCTTCACTGACATGGGTGGAGGAGGAATCTGTTGCCGATGTCTAAGCAGCATGGCAGAGCACTGGGAGTTACCATGACCCTGACACTGCACAATGATTCCTCCGCAGCTCTTCAGGGTGCTGGGAGAGGGGAGAAATCAATGGCCGGGTCTTGGAGTCCTCATCCTGGATCAAGCCCTCGTTCCTTCCTCATGTAAAAGCCACTTGGTAATGATTCATCAAGAGCCAAATGCCCTAGTCTGTGATCCTGAGAATAAAAATCAATACCTTTGTCGATGAGTTTATTCTCTTACCAGGGCTGACGAACATGGGTATTCCCAATTCTTCTCAGGTTCATTGCCTCCTGCCTCCCCAACCCCCACACAACTGTTTTTCTTTGTCTCCGCACAAATACAAAGAGAAGGAAACTACTTCTTAAATTTCAGCTTCTATTATGTGAACATCTGTGAGCAAATAAACTGTGAGTGTGGTTTCCATCTCTTTCCCTGCTCGGGACCCCACATTTCACATCCAACCCATTGAGACCCAGTGCACCTGGCAGAGATGAGTCGGTACTCAGTGGGGTGGCTTTAAATCCATAAATGATTCAAAGGCAATAAACAAAATAAGGATTGAGAGAGGAGACAGTATTTAGGAGATTATCACCTTAGGCTACAATTTAGGAAATTATTTTTCAATCTCAAAAGAGCTGATAATGCAGGGATGAAATTTTTCCTGAATGTTATTAGAACAATCCTTGTCATTTTCTATTTTGAATCCACATTAGCTATCATTAATAGTGCTGTAGGAACTTAACCAAAATGCAACCAAAGTAAGCACTATAAATTTATACAAATATAAAATTTTATTTATTTTTTTAAATTTGATAAAAAGTTTTTTTTTTAACATTTATTTATTTATTTTTGAGAGACAGAGAGAGACAAAGCATGAGTGGGAGAGGAGCAGAGAGAGTGAGGGAAACACTGAATCCAAAGCAGGTTCCAGGCTGTGAGCTGACAGCACACAGCCCGACGCAGGGCTCGAACCCACAAACTGTGAGATCATGACCTAAGCCAAAGTCAGACACCTAACCAACTGAGCTACTCAGAGGCCCCAACAAATATAAAATTTTAGACAAAATAACATCTTTGTCCAAGAAAATACATTTCAAATGACCTAGATAATGTTTTGGACAAGTTGTTTTCCATGCTATGCTACCAGGCCTAGTGCATATATTGAGGAACAGCAGAGATACTGAGTACACTCTAGTCTGCTGGGGTCTGGTCGCTTTTCCTTTAAGATAAATTTGGAAGTTTTCTGGCTGAGCCAAAAATAAGTCACCCTAAATGCCTATAGAGTCAGTGAGGCTCACTCCTTTGCTTCTCAGCATGCTAACACCAGATCTGAAAAAGAAACCCAGGGCTTTGGATAGGACAGTATAAATAGCCTGTTTCTGAAGATGGCCAGCTTCCGGAGGGCGCGATGCTGTCATCGGGGCAGCGGCCGCCTTACGAGGGGTTAGATCCTAATTATCCACCTCACCTCCCTGTCTCTTAAAGCTTCTTGTAAAAGCAGATACTTTATTTAAAGAGCTATGAATAGAAATCTTTCAAATTCAGAACTGAGAATCTCCCAATTCATTCTCATTTGTACTTAAGAGTGTCCAAAGGCAGTTTGGCCATTCAGACTTGGAAGGATGCAGGGTTCAGCAGAAGGAGGTGTCCAGACTGTGCAGGAGCAGCAGACAATGGGAGTAGCACTGGGGGCCTTGGACAGCTCTCTTCTCTCATTCCCAGGCAGTGCTTTATCATCATCATCATCATCATCATCATCATCATCATCATATAATAGTAATAAGCCTTTCTCCTGTGGTTAGCATGTGCTCACAAGCATGAGGAGTCACACCATCCATTTGGGTAAATACAAAAGTTTCAAACCATTTGTAGAATCTCTACACATAACCCCTTTGGGTAATGACTATAGGAAAATCTCTGTGACTGTTCATTTGTTCATTCATGCATATATTTATTAACCACATATACACAGAACTCTGATCCATGCCAACCACTATGCTTTGTGCTGAAGGCCCGTCTGTGAACAAATGAGGTCCCTGTCCTCTTGATGCCTACACTCTAATAAAGGAACCAGAGAACCCAAAGTGAGTTAATAAAGTAATTGCTGAGCGTGATATATCCTGTAAGGAGATTTAAACAGAGTGCAGAGATAGAACGTAACAGATATGAGTTGCTTCACGTGGACTGTTCAGGGAAAAGTCTTTCTGACGTTGCCATTTAAGGTGGCATTTAAGCACTTAAGATTTGAGGCTTGAAAAGGAGCCAACTGTACAAAAGCCAGGGGAAGAGCATTCCAGACAGAGAGAGAAGTAGGGTCCAAGGGCCCTGAGGCAACAGAGCACTGAGCCAAGGCCAGGAGGCCTGGAGCGAAGAGACAAGAGCCAGAATCCACAAGGAGTGGTGAGCCCCAGTCAGGCACGCACATTGTATTTTACGGCAATGGGGAAACTCTGAAGGGTTTTCAGCGAGAAAATGATACAATCTGATTTATGTTTTCACAAAAGCTCTCTTTGGCTACTGTGTAGAAAATGGATTGGACAGGGTAAGAGGGGAAGGACATTATGCTAAGATGCAAAAGAAGTTAAAACATGGTCTGTGCAACTAACGTGTTCACATCTGATGTGAGGCAAAGGCAAATGAGTGAATGACCGTAGTGTGGTCCGTGCAGTGGGCTATGTGGACCCAAAACACCACAGTAGTACCAAGAAGGAAAAACTGGGTTCGATCCTGTTACCTATCAAATTAAACCATGTTAAAATAAAGTCAGATATGGGGCACATGAGTGGTTTAGTTGGTCAAGCATTCGCCTCTTGGTTTTGGCTCAGGTCATGATTTCATGGTTTGTGGGTTTAAGTCCCACGTCAGACTCTGCACTGACAGCTCGGAGTCTGCTTGGGATTCTGTCTTTCTTCCTCTCTCTGCCCCTCCCCTGCTCACATCTGCTCTAAAAATAAAAAATTTTTTTTAATTTTAAAATAAAGTCAGATAGAGATACATGATATTACCTTGTATAACTAAGAGATTGATATTTATGCAAAAAGTAGTACAATTTGAACACCACTGAGCATTTTATCAGAAGACTCTGTATGGAGAAGCAAGAGATTTCACTAGTGATCCCAACTTGTAAAAAAAAAAAAAAAGATCCTGTTTTAATAGTTTGTTTGGAAATCTTTGGTTTGGGACAGGTTCTCTTCTGGCCAACTCTAGCATTAAGCTTTTTTCTCGGTGTAATGAACTCTCAACTATAACCCTGTTCCAGTGATGACTGTTGGGGGAAAAAAACCTTCCCAAGTACACAGAGAGATCTACCTCGATCTCGATTTGTCAGATCAAATCCATCAAGCCCAGGAGCTTACCGAAGATTACCAAAGTCATTTTCGACCTTAAGCAGCCAACAGCAGCATGCTGCTCTCAGCTCCAAGCAAGCAGCAAGGGTCCACATGGGAGGAGAGCAGTTAGGAGGTAAGAGAGGGGGTCACGGTTGAACTGGGAGAAGGATACAACTGGGAAATTAGGAAGCAAGGATGTCTACTTCCTTTGCCCCTACACCTTCCCTGCCTATAGCAAGGGCACTGACTAGGGTGTGGCAAAAAACGTCTGGCAACAAAGCAGAGGAGGGATGGGATCTGGCGTCAGGCTGGTAAGATCGGGTTTTCCCTTCCCTTCCTTCACCTTCTTCACCACCCAGTGCTGGATACATGGTAATGAACAGGAATGGAGGCAGTGCGGAGAGCTCTACTCTGGACGTCACAGCCTGGGCACAGGTCTGGTTTGGCCACTTACTCATTGTGTGGTTTTGGGTTAGCAACTTCTTCGATCTTTAGTTTCCTCATCATAAAATGAAGACAGTATCCCTTCTTAGGTGGTTTTAAAGTTCAAAGAGGGAGGTGATTTGACTCTGCATCTACTTTCCCTTCTCTTCCTTACCCCACCTGAGAATCTGCACTGGTCTCTGGTGCCAGGAAGCCGATTTCTCAAAACAGGAAAGAATATGGCTGGCAAAAGAGGCTGTGTGTGTGCTCCCTACTGAGTGGACAGTGGTTACATAGAAGAGACAAACTTTAGATGCTCCTAAAGAAGAGACAAACAGGTTTACGTTAGATGCTCCTAAAAATCTCTCACGGTGCTCAAAACCACAAAGATATGCCCCGAACTCCCCATTGTTGTTCTGCCACTATTAGCATCTGTCATTTCTCTGACCTGGTTACCTTACCTCTAATAGAGGATGAACAGATATTTATACCTTTGCAGATTTCCTTTCACTTTGCAAATGATGTTTGTTTGTTTTTTTTTAATGTTCCCGGTTACTAATAGTTTTTATGATGGGACATCAATATAAATCCCATTTAAAGAACTCTCTTCTTAAGTTCATTTGATTAGCCATCAGTCCTGTCATATTTGTTAAAGCTGGTGCCTACAGTAATTGACAAAGAAACACAGCACGCCAATGCCGTCCTGTTAGCTGGAGGAAATTGTCTACCTATAGTACAATTAGGCACATATCTTTCAGAGGGTTCCCAGAGACCTCAAAGTATTTCCATGGCTTTTGATCCTCCGTTCTCAATGCATTATCCTCAATTAACTGTTCAATCTCACTGAAGTCACGTTCCAAACCGAGCCCAGCCCCGGCAAAATGCTTAGTCCCTTTTCTCTATTAGCAATGTAGCCCGTGCACACTGTAGGAATTCGAGCCTTGGCACCACACTTTACAAATGATCCTGGGCATGGTACTAACCCTGTAAAAAGGAGACAATATTAGCCTCCACTTCATTTGGGTTGTTAAGAAGAAGAAATTAATGAATCCATGTAAAATGTTGATACCAGTGGCTTGACACACACGCAGCTCTGGGTGATCGCTAGCTATTATTATTAGACAATAATGTGAAGAGACTCGCATTCCCTGTCAAATGTGGACAGCTGCATTCAGCACAAGAAAACACTGTTCGCCCCCCCGCCCCCCGCCTCCCCTCGACCATAAATCTCAAGTAATGAATGATGTTTATTTTCAATGCTTGATTCAAAACAAACTGTAAATATCCTTTTGTAAGTATCCCAGACAAGCGTCCAAGCAACGCGCGTCTTCCACGGTCAAGATGGCCTGTCTCGGGACTCTCACCCTCTGCCCTCAGTATAGGAAACGAGAATGGCAGGCCAAGGTGTGCTGGGAGCGCTCCCTCCCTGAGTGACAGCTGGTGCTGTCAAAAGTTGTTACTGCTGGTGCGCACAGACCTTCTGGCAAAGCCGAGCGGAACAGAAGACCCGCAGTCTCCCTGCCCACCTGTCAGCCTTGTCCAGGAACAGCAGAGAAATTTGCTCTTTTCTTCCTTCAAAGACTCCAGCAAGCCCCAGTGCCTTCATTAATGCTTGCCTCTTCCGTCCTGGCCTGCCTCCTCACCCTCCCTGAATACGTACTCTCCAACCCATTCTTCCAAGAAGGGGATTAGCCCAATTAATCTCTGGACAAATGTCAAGGAGTCTGGGGGAGGGCGCGCCTTTCAAGTGCCGCGTTCCAAGCAGCGAATAATAGCAGACGTGCGCTGATGCCGCACGGCACACGGGTGAGCCCGAGCAGCTGCCAGCACAATGGCACTGAGGTCCCCGTAATCTTGGGCTTAGCCGCCGAAGGGCTCGCTGTCTTGCCAGGCTGCCGGGACAGACCACAGGCGCAGGCACGGGAGCCCTCCTCGCACCATCTGGGACGGGAGTCGTCAAGGCCGGAGGCCGGACTGGAATCCATTTTTGAAGCAAGCACCTCTCTCCTCTCCTCTCCCAAGAGTCTGTACCCCACGCTTCTCTTCTTGCCCCTTCTCTCTCAGCCTACGCGGCTTCCCCGGCCAAGCAAATGAAGTTCCCAGGTCCAAAGTAAGGAAATCAAGGAGGCAAAAAAGCTGTTGTCAGGGGAGCTGGGAGGAGGGTAGAAGTGGAAGGAATTCTCGTTACACACACACACACACACACACACACATACACACTCCTACACATTGTGATTATTTTCCCCAAAAACCATAGGTTCCACTGGCCCAGTCCACAGAACTTTGGGGAAAGTCCTAGAAGTGCTGTTTCATTGCCGGAACTCCCAGGAAAACCTCATCTAGCCTATCCAAAGGGGTTAATATTCTTGTAATCATTCTCTGAAATAGACGTTTGCCAATTGTTCCATAAAGTCATTCCAGCTTTTTAATGTATAAGACATTCTCTAGTAGTCTATTCTCTCTCCCTCTCTCTCAGTCTCCCCCTCCCCCCTTCCCTCCCTCTCTTTCTCTCACTCCTTCCCTGTCTGTAGGCAGCAAAACCTCTTAACCAGCAGGCTATTAAACAACACTTCCACATGTTACAGTCCAATGATTCAGTAATTAATTTTCATAATGATAATCTGGAAGGATTTCTAGAGCCCCCTGGAAGATCTCAGAATTCTCTCTACCCCACTGGTTGTTCATATGCTGTGGGTAGAATAGTCAGCCTGGGTGTCTCATCCCGGCGGTGCCACTTACTGGCCATGTGACCTTGGCAGGTTACTTAACCTCTCTGTCATCTGTAACATGGGGATACAAAGTTTATTAGGAAAGATAATAGCTAACGCACTGGTTATGAAATGTGTCCTATGAACCAGACATTGTGATAAATGATTTACCTGAATTATTTTATTTAACCCTCACAACAACTGCTGAGTTGATAGTAAGTCTATTTCATTATAGTCTTATTAGTTCAACATTAGCAATACATGTACGCCACCTATAGTGGCTCTTAACCAGAATCTCTGGTAAATGGAAATACCTCATTGCCTGACTCTGTTGGATGACAAAGATGGTCTACTTCAGAGTTACAATTATCATCCAGAACTTGGATATTGTGCTTTTTGGGGGAGAGACTTTAGAAAGACAATATGGCTAATACAACAAATATAACACACTGATTTGGGGCAGCATCCTGCAACTGAACACATTAAAATTTGGGCAATAAAACATATGAATACTCTCCCTAAAGAGGACAAAAAGAGCTTCACATCAAAACAGGTTTTATTGCCAAAACCGGATAGAGATAGGTAAAAATTTTGCCATCAAATGAGTTAGGAAAGAAAAAAGTAGACTCAGGTTGTTTTTGTTTGGGTTTCAGAATTTTAGATAAGGGGTTGTGAACTTTCCTACACAAAAACACCAGATAAAGAAGCAAAATGCTAGTCTCAGTTCTGAAAGTAACTGCTGTGTGATCTTGGGCAAGTCACCAAACCTCTCTGGTTGCAGATTCATCTACAAAATGGGTGATTACTACTGCCTCCCAGGTAATGCAGATGTAGCTATGAAGATCAGATGAGATAGGATTCATCAAAGCCTTTTGAAAAAGGGAAGTATTTAGGAAATCCAAGCTGCTTCTATCTTTTAAAGATTATTATAGTCTTAATTATGCACTAGGGTTTCCTGTTGGAAAGGCAGAGTATTGCCTGCACAGGAAGGGTTCCCACTTAAATCTCTTTCTTGCTTCTTATCCATCAATAAAGATCAGCACATGCATGATGATTGCACTACTGCAATCTTTTTCTGGCTTCATCTGTAAGAATCGCCTCCAGGAAATAATGAAAAGTTGCTATGTCAAATCACTGCAGTCACAAAACACCCAGAAGACCTTTTGTGCTTTGAGAAGCAAGCTGTTCAAGGATCAGGCTATTCCTAACCCAGTTTCACACCTTTTTGTAAAACTCTGCTCTTGTCTCCCTTTCTGTATGGTGTATAGAGAGAGCACCAGCCTGGGAGTCTTACCACTCACTTGCTGGTCCCACTCTCATTTCTAATACTCCGTGTGATCCAGGACACATCACAGCACCTCCTTAGACGAGCACCAAGTCAGCTGTGCCTAGTTAGACCTTGGATGGCAAAAAAAAAAAAACAAAAAAAAAAAAACGGCTTACCAATGCTATCTGGTCGTTTCCCTACCACCCACCCCCCCAACTGAAGGTTTTCTTCTCTGGGTATTCAAACCCTGCCTGTCCCTACCGCACACTCCTGGCTCACTGGTGCTGTCTCTGCACTGATGTCAATCCCCTGCTGCTGATGTCAGCCCAGCTGTGACAGCTGAGTCCAATGCCACCCACAGCTGACCCGGTAAGTCACATCTGCCTGCTTTCCCCTTGCCAAGGACCCCCTCAGAAGCCCAGGGCAGAGCCCATGACCTGCTTCCCTCTTTGCATCTCTATGCTCTTTGAGCTTGAGGAGTCTCCATGGCTGAGTGATTTGTCCCATTAGCCATGGTTCTGTAAAATTAACCGTGAATGTTCTCCAGTGTCCGTGGCAACCCTTCTCCCAGGGAGCAATTATGACTATAAGCTATCCTCTTTTGATGTTAACTTGTGGACACAGAGCCTCTCCTGCCACTAAAATGCAGTGGGGCTGGTGTCTCATAAGAAAGAAAATGTCCTAAATACTCTCTTGCATGGAGGAACGCTGACTGTATAATAAAGTTAGTAATTATTTTCAGTAACTGAAGGGCATTCTGTGGTGGAAAACCCCGAGGTCTATGACATGTATGAAAGCAGCAACATAAGAGTAACACAGAGAAAACTCAGAAACAACTTTATCCTCAAGGAGTCTGCAATCACCCAGAGGAGACAGATCTATAAAAGAGATGATCATGTTACTTTCTACTCACTATATAAAATAATATGTAGGGGCTATGATAAAGGCAGCCACAGGTGGTTATGGGATATCTAACAGTGCTTAACCCATCCTGGTCCTCTTGGATAGAGGAGGTGACTTTTTGATGTTAAGTTACTTAAACTCTGGATCTCAGTTTTCTCATTTTTAGTGTAATTTAGAATACCTAGATCTACATTTGTGGTGAAAAATCCAGCATATAGATTTAACTTACCATAGCATTCCTAGCTTCAGTAAATAACAGTTACTGAAACATGACCTTCTGGTCTTTCATATGGATGTAGAAGCTCATGTTTTTAAAGCACAAAACTCTTTTTGGGCCACCTGGGTGGCTCAGTTGGTTAAGCATTCAACTCTTGGTTTCAGTTCAGGTCATGATCTCATGGTTCATGAGTTCAAGCCCCGCATAGGGCTCTCTGCTGCCGGCATGGAACCTGCTTCAGATCCTCTCTCTCCCTCTCTCTCTCTCTCTCAAAAATAAACAAGTAAACATTTTTTTAAAAAAAGACAGAAAACCCTTTCTACCCAAATGTCCCACCAAGAATTTCTCAGAGTATGTCATTTCCTATTGTTTTGTGGTTTTTAAGGCATCCAGAGTCTGAGATGGACTGATAATTGTTCTAAGCAGCTTTGTTGTTCAGTAACTTCCAGCAAACAAGTTCTCTGAGGTCAAAGGACAAGCTGTGTTTCTAAATGCAGTTTTTCCCCTTCTCCCTCTCTCCTCACCACCGTGTCTGGAACTCTCTATGTCACAGTACTCTTTTGACTGGAAGAAATATTTTAGTGCTGAGAACGTGTACTGTGTGGGGGCTGCCCAATGGCTACAGAAGAGAGCAGTAAGGTAACTAAGTAGATTAAGTGGCCAGGAGCTAGAAGATTGAAGCCGTTTTCACACTGCATCAATTATTCAACATGTATTGGCTCTGTATGAGGTGGTGTGGCAGATGATTCAAGAGTAAGAAATAGTTCTTCTCTCAAGGACTTTGATCTACTTGGAAAGACAAGATGAACACAATTGGAGAAATTAAAGGGTAATAAAACCTGATAAAATGAAGGAGTATAAGATAATGGGAAATAGTTTGAAGGAAACACCATTACTTAGGAGGGATTGGACAGCAGGTGGCACTCAGGCTGTGAAGGATAGACAGGGAAGGTTTGAACAGTGCCAGATATGGGTCCTGCAGGTGAGGGGAGCAGCAGAAGTGAATACAAAGAGGTAATAAAAGGCAGGCATGAGGTCATGCCTCAGGGCAGCATGGAGACCAGCCCTACTGCAGAGCATGGGTATGCTAGGTATGAGAACTGCCCTTCAAGGCTTGCTCCTGACCCCAGGTGAATCTGAGGTGGTTAATTACCTCACCCCTTGCCGGGCCCTGGACAAATTCTTACCTTTTAAGGATATTCTAGAAATCTAAAAATACTGCCGAGCCCTACTGATTTTACTGTCCTTCAGTGTTTTCAGACCACATACATTCTAGCCTGTGATTTATTCCTATAAAGAGTCTAAAAATTAAGTCTAAAATTATGGTAAAGTCCAAAGCCATTGATCTTACATGTGGGACTTAACAATAATTTGAGTATCCCTATCATGATTCTGAGTTAAACTCAAGTTGAGGAATAAAGTTCTCAATTTTCTGTTTGAACTGAAATGAAGGCAATTCATCATCTGGCCTGGAAGAGTGGTCAAAACTTGGTGGCCCCATTGATCTACGGAGGATTCCAAAGGGACCAAGCTTTAGTAGTCATATAAAAGCGCATTTTTTATCTGCTCTTTCAGGGCCTAATAATTCCATTTCTGGACACATGGAGGATATTGACCCTCAAAATCATCCTGCAATAAGTCATCAATCCAACCGAACTAAAATCGGACTGTGGTAAACCCCATTATGCTACTGATGACTCAAGAGGGATCACCCCTATAAAAAGGGGTATACCTTTCCTAGAGAGTTATGAAGGTACCATAACATGATAGTAGAAAAAGTATATATGAACTTAGAAGTGCTAGGACTTTGATTTAATTAGTAGATTTATAATATTAGGCTTAATATTGTGATATATATTGGGGTACCTGGGTGGCTCAGTCGGTTGAGTATCCAACTCTTAATTTCAGTTCAGGTCACAATCCCAGGTTCGTGGGTTCAAGCCCTGCATGGGGCTCTGTGCTGAGTATGAAGCCTGCTTGGGATTTTCTTTCTCTTTCTCTCTGTCTCTCCCTCTGCCCCTCTCTGTCCAAATAAATACATAGATAGATACATACATACATACATGTTTTTAAAAATTTTAAAATAAAAAATAAATACATAATATATCACCTATATGGCCCTTTGTTTCTACACCACACACACACACACACGTATATTTATACTAAACTCTATCAGTTAGGACCTAAACAAGAAAGAAGAAATATCTTTATTTTTAATGCAGAGAACTGATTTTACAAGTGATGGAATCTGGAAGCCAAACAGCAGGCAATGGGGTAAGCCAGAGATGAGTAAGAGTAGGAAGTTCTGCCATCCCCTGGCTAGAGAGACCAAGGGAAGGAATAATGTTATTGGCACCTCGGGGCAGAGCCACCAAGTGGAAGCTAGAACCAGGGCCTGACAGTCCCATGGGAGCTAGAGCCTTAGAGAAGGTGTAGCCCAAGGCAGAGAAATGGACAAAATACCCTGACTTCTCTCTCCACTGCCACCCAGCATCTCTACCAGTGCCTCCCAATGCCCAAACCCAAGAAGGAACTTCTGGACAGGAAAAGCTAGAAATAGCAGCTGCTGGAGTCAGTCTCCCACAATACAGAACAGAGCACAGGAAGGGTGAGACAGAATCCAAAGCCAGTGGGGCCCAAGACCTACCCAGGACTCCATATAATTACTGTGAGGATTAAATGAGACATCACATAAAAGCATCCATCACAAGGCTTCAGACATAGTGAGCTTTCAATAAAAGTTTGTTTAATAATACAGCATCGTCCACATGGAGGGCCTGATGACTCACAATGTTACCAAGTCTATAGATACAAAGGCTGCTTATTATTTTTATTTTTCAGAAATAGATTTTTTAAAAAAGAAAGAAAACTTCAGCAAAAATGTATCACTACCTTCCAAAGGAGAAGCTGCAGATGGCATTTATGATTTTCACTGAAGCGTCTCAGTTAAATTAATTACTTGTCTATTAAATTCTTAAACTGGCAGCTCCTATTTTCTAATGTGATCACTTCATGCAGAAACCAACAGCCAATTAAATCAGAACAAATGACTAGCCGATCTCTAAAGCTGCTTCTGACTCTACCGTCGAAGATTGCTCAGTTATGTCGATGGCAAAATGATGATAGGATTTGAAGGAAGTTCTGCCCTGAGTCAGTTCCAAGTGTCACCTTGGAATCAGTATCAGGAATATACATTCTTCCAAAATTCCCAAATACACACGGGGCAAAGTAGAAGGCATTTTAATTCTCTCAGCTTTGAAAGAGCACTTTCCCAAGGTGATTTACTTGAGAAATGCATTTTTCCATACTATAAATGGACACTGAAGACACCTACGGTTTGTTTTAGGTTTTCTCTGTTCATCATGCAAACATTTGTGTGTTCTGGATATAATTCAGTTTCGGTGTCTTCTTCATAAACTAACTGGGGAAGAACAGCTGGTGACTCGTGATGTTCTCTATGATACAGGGCAATAATAATAGGTCATATTCACGCGGTGCTTTTAATTCATGCCTGGTATTGTTCTAAACACTTTACATATATAAACTCATTTAATGTTCCTAACAAAGGTATATTGTAGTACTATTATATTTGCCATTTTATAGATAAGGAAACTGACGCACAGAGGTGTTACAACTTTCTCTGGTCACAAAGCCCTGGCAGTCTGGCTCCAGAAACTATACTCTTAACCATGACAATATACTGGATATACACATTCTTTTTTTTAATGTTTATTAATTTTTGAGAAAGAGAGAGCACATGTGCAAGCAGGGGAGAAGGAGAGGGAGGGGGACAGAGGATCCCAAGCAGGCTCTGCACCAACAACACTAAGCCCGATGTGGGGCTCGAATTCACAAACTGCAAGATCATGATCTGAATTGAAGTTGGATGCTCAACTGACTGAGCCACCCAGGCGTCCCAAGAAAGGATTCACACTTCCTAACAAGGAAAATAATAGGTCATTCTCCTCTCACTTTTATGAGGATGCTTTCTGGACTGGCTCCCACCTACCCTGCCCTCCTTACCTTGCCCACCAATCCCTTCTCCCCACTCCAACCACAAATGGCCTCTATTCATTCTCATTCCCACCAAGCCCATCCCCAGGGCCCCTCTGCGTGAAGTGCACATTTGTCCCATTTCAGCTGGCGAAGCTCTTCTGTGCCCTGAATCTCCAAGCAAGTTCTCCCTGGCTACTTCAAACTCGGATTACAGGTTCTCGCAGTACAAACACCTCTCTTTCCTAGCCCCCATTAGAGTTTGACATTTTGTTTACATGATTTGTGCCTGCTTAGCTTCCTGGAGTATCCCCAGTGTCTGGAACAGAATACAAGTTCGATAAATACTTATTGACTGACTTATTGATTAAAATTTGTCTGCTCCCTAGACCGGGAGCTCCATGAAGGAGGACACCATGTGTGTTTGTGCTTCTGCTGAGACCTCAGCAGCCAGTTAAATGCTTGGTATATAGGTGATATCTCCTGAGCAAATATGCAAACTAGAAAACAATTTTATTACCTTTATGGCAACTATTTACATTTCCTGTAACCCTTTAAAAAAATAAGCCTTTGATTGTGCTAATTTCCAAACCTCAATATGACCAGAAGACAGAGATTTCACCACTCTGCCCATGTGCCCTCCAATCAGTGCCACTGAGTCTACTCACACTGCAATCTGCCACCCCTCCAATGTCCACCTTGGACTGTCCACATACTTCTAACAAGTGTCATTCTTGGGGGGAGGAAGGGCAGTTACCGAAAAGCAAAAAGACTCACCCAGACAACTTCACACAACTTAACTTTTATTTAAGTGAAAATAATGATAAAGAAACCTCCCTCCTCTTTCCCTGGTGGTCCGTAGGATGGTTTTCCATGGCTTTGGGACCTTTCATCACTCTCACAGCCCCTTTTGAAAGGTATAAACACCTGCAGTCACTGAGCTCAATCGTTACTCTCCAACTGAAAGAAATCAAAGCTCTCTACCTCGATTGGTAAGATATGGCAACCCGCCTTCCCCATATCTGTGTGAGGCAGAACTCGGTCACTCAGGGTTGGAAGCCCTCCCTGACCCCTGACCCAAGGGAAGAACAGGGCTTGGAACTCTGGCATTCCAGTTTGGAAAGGTTACTGACCTCTGGCCTGGAAAGCATGCAGCCACCTCGACCCACTGCCAGAGTCAGTGATTACGGCAGATTCCTGTCACCTGTCTCTTCTCTGAGCAAAGACGGTCTCTGAAATAGCTAGACAGATAACAGGGACTGCTAGGAAAAACTAGAAGGCAATCTTTTTCACACACACACACAAAAGAGTCTTTAAATAAGCCAGATACAAAAATCATACTATATGATTCTACTTATATAAGGTATCTCGAATAGTCAACTTCATAGAGGCAGAAAGTAAAATGGTGGTTGCCAGGGGAGAAAAGGGGGAAAATGGGTTACTGTTTAAAGGGTACGAAGTTTCAGTTTGGGATGACAAAAAGTTGTAGAGACGGATGGTGGTTATGGTTGTGCAACAGTGTGAATATACTTAATGCCACTGAACTGTATGCATAAAAAACCGGCAGATTTTATGTTACACATATTTTACTCCATTAAAAAACAACAACAACAACAACAGGAGCTTTATAGGGCTTGGCCTGGACATGTTAATCTTCCAATCCTTTTCTCCATTTTCTGGCCAGTAATTCCTAAGGTTAAAACAAGCAAACAAGAAATTTGTAAGACCTTTCCTCTTGAGCGATTTCCTTTGTCATGTCTCTACTACCTCTCACTATGGGGGCTTTAACATGATGATTTCCTTATCAATCAAACTAGGCTGCCAGTCCAAATAACTGCAAAATTCAGTAGCTTCAAATAACAAAGGATTACTTCTTGTTCTCTCTACATCTCCAAGCATTATCCATAAGACCATAAGAAGGTTTCATGGGGGGGGGGGGGGTGGCGGGCTGGGGTTGATGGAGCAGCACCCACCGCATGAGCAGAAAGGCAAGCACTGCGATACACTCTCTGTCTTGGGAGCTTCTGCTTCCCCTCCATGCATGCACACCTGGCTGGTCAGAGCCGTCGTAAGACCACACCTCATTCCAGGGAATCATGGGGAAGTGCAATCCCAGCAAGTGCCTGGGGAGCGAGCACTCAGTGGAGTGCCCTCGAGAGCACTACAATGTCCCTCTGACCACTACAGCCTCTCTCTAGGTTTTGCTCATAGCTTTGCATTATTTCCAAAACTCATTTTAGTGATAATTGATAGCATAGCATAATCTATATAATTATACAGATACAATTATATAAATCATGATATATTTTATAACCAGAAGGAAACAAAACCTGGTCTCCCCCTCAAAGGATATCTCCAGCATTCTGTTACATGCTTCTTTCCCATAGATCAGGGACAGCAATATTCGTCTGCCAACAAATGAGACAGAGCATCGCTTCTTCCTCTCATTTTCTCAAGTCCGGTCTAACCTTGAGCCCAGAAGTTAGAAGAGCCCAATAGCATAATAAGACATGCTGCCACCTGCCTTATTTGAGAAGGTAAAAAAAAAATGGTCTTGGCATCAGAGGAATACAAGCTTCAAAAGGGAATAAATTGATCTTCAAGATTTATTTATTCTAGGCTTTCTGGCATCAGAAATCCTGAGAAGGCTGAAACAGATTTTAGATGTGCTAGAGATTCCATAAATTCACAGGGGCAGCCTTCACCCGCTGATGCTGTGAGTCCCTGGCCAGAGTCCCTGACCATTCTGTATTGGCCAGATACACACCACTGTGACCAAAGCTCCATCCCATCTAGGCCCTTAGAAGAATGTAGCAAGTTTAGGCAGTAAACCCAGGCCCTTGGCTTGGTCTGCACTGAAATGACAAGATTTCTCAGATGCTAGGCATCACATTAATGTGCAGGACAGAGGTCAGTAGAAGACACGTACGTGGAGACCCTTATATAGATACTTTCAATGCAGTTTAACAGAACCTTCATTTGCTCTCCTCCTGTCCTCTCGGTTTATTACTCTGTGGTAATACAGCCAATGTTAGAAAAGCTCAGGTATCCTCATGGCTCACATCCTCATTCAATAAACCCATGAATCGGTAGACAGAGAAACACTGGCTGGCTCTGTTGTGCATTATGTGTTAATGGAAGCTTTGGGAAGATTTTCAAGTATCTCTGGCAGATTGAGCAAAATGGTATCACAACCATTAGCTCAAACAGAAAAGGCATGGTATAAAGTATAAAATCCAGTTTCAGTGTTGACAAAATATAGCACCAATGGCACGAGTCAGCACATGAGCATATTCAGCAGCTCTTTAATTTTTATTGTTGTTGCTCCTTTCTTGTGATTAATCAGACTGCATACAGAAACATCTCAATCCCCACTGATAAAGTCAGCTGTTGTTTGAATATACATATGTATTGGCAAACTCTTAGAGAAAGATGCATGTTTAAATAAATCAACAACAAAAACAATTGCTCATCTGTACAATTACTAGGATTCAGACCTAGGAAGGGATAAGCCAAGGGGCTGATAAACAAGGAAAACTGAGTTGCTTATCCTGGAAGTCTATAAACCAAAAGCAGTAACTCAGAGATAAAAGTATGCCTTTTGAAGTCACAGATCTAGATTTAAATCCTTGCTCTATCATTTACTAGACACAAGATAATGACCATGTCATAAGGCCACATTAAGTCTCACTTTCTTCACCCGTAAAATGAAGAAAACAGCCATCTACTTCCTGTAGAGGATGTGAAGGAAATGAGATAGATAATCCATATAATGTCCTTAGCAGAATGCCTGGTACACAGCTGTGCTCAGCAAAGGTGTGTGATCCTTGACAGCGTTTGATAACATTTTAAGGAAGGAAATTCATTGACTAAAATGTAATCATATCATTGAAAGTTGCATAAGTGTCCACAATGCAGAAAGACAATGCAAACCTGACGGACATTCTCTTTTCCAAACCCCCTGTGGCATAATTTTCTGGTTTCACAGTCTGTTCACCTGGAAATCGGGGGTGACAGATCTAGACAACTTGGCTTTGGTGTCTATCTTGACTTGCGCTGAAAGCAGTGGTTTTGTTTGTAGAGATTATTCTGTTGCTTGAACTCCGGGGAGAAAAAGTGTGCACGCTGCTAATAAAGCTGTACCTCTGGACCCCAGGCTTCCAGAGAATCTCCTAGTGTTTAAGAGAAGGGGGCCATAATATACCTTGATATAAATGCATTCGCAAGAATATAGTTGGAAGAGATCGGGTGTTTTCTGTGGCCTCCCCTACTGCTTCATAGCCTTTGGACCTGCTGTTTTGTAAACAGAAAGACCTGCATTTAAATATTTACTTGTAGTATCTTTTCTTCCTTATAACTAAGGATGTCATCATAACATGTCCTTTCTTCTAGCTGCATAGCCTAAGGAACCTCTTTAAGATTTTCATCAGGAAGGAACTGTACTTTTGGTGCTTAGTCTTGTCTGCAAATTAGAATCATCTGGAGAGCTTTTAAAAGTCCTGCTGCACAAGCCACACCCAGACTAACTGAATCAGGCTTTCCCCCACATTCTGGTAGTTTGGAAGCTCCCCAGATAATGGCAATATACGCCAGTGCAGAGAACCACCATCAGACGAAACCCTGTATGTACAGCTCTAACAATACATTAAGAACACAAAGAAGCAAGCCTAAAGATGTCTATGATCAGTTAATCCTGAAGATTTGCCTGATAAGCTGACAAGATAGATGTTGCCGGCAGTCAGTTTGATGTGCACGTGCATAAACACACAAACACACACACACACACACACACACACACACTTCTGCCTGTCCCAGATGGCTATGGGTTCCAACTGGGTATGGTATTTTTGACCCTCTCTCTCCTCAGGAAGTTTACTGTCTGCATCCATCTCATACCCTCAACATGATGGTTTGGGAGATTAGCTCCTCACAAAAGACATAGTAACTCTTGAGATATAGAAACATAGTCCGGGAGGCAATTGCTTCACTACAGAAGAAGAAGGGATGCATCGCCAGGAACTAGACACACCCGAAGTTGCAACCAGAGCAGAAGAAATTAAAAAAATAGATAACTTTGTCCATATTTATTATGTGAAGACTTCAAATAAACAATATCAGACATCTGAAGAAATGAGGGAAGAGAAATTTTAATCCAAACTTTTATTTTGAGGATTCCAAT
The DNA here is from genome assembly GCF_003009895.1 of Hyaena hyaena. Lineage (NCBI taxonomy): Eukaryota > Metazoa > Chordata > Mammalia > Carnivora > Hyaenidae > Hyaena > Hyaena hyaena. The sequence continues at coordinate 53,534 of NW_024081550.1, read as the reverse complement.
CTGATAAAGTTTGGACTATTCATGTTTTATTTTTTAGCTTTTAGACTCAAATAGGATACTGAAAGTAATGGAGTCCCTACATTTCCACTTCCAAGCTAACGCATATTGATTTCTAAGTTCCCTCGCTCTGCCCTAGGTCAAGAGCTCAGACTCTCGATTTGCCTTGCACCTCCCTTCAAAACCAGTTTGTTTGCATATTTTTGCCTCATTGAAAAACATCTTTGTATTTTTGCTGGCCCAGTTCTCGGCAATAGCGTCTCTTGCTGTGACTGAGGTAGAGAATCGTGAGGCAGACAGAGCCCTTATATGTGGACACTTTCCATTTATAAGACTCAGGGTAGGGCACCTGCTTTGAAGGCAACATCAGAAGCTGAGGAGGTGGACAGGGAAGGGCAGGGATGGAGAAAGATACCTGCTAGGAATGGCCTTGGACTCCTAGTGGTTGGTTAAGCTGACTCAGCTTACATATGCATAAATGAAAAACAGCTTCTCATAGAAGACAGGGTCTCAATTTGAACATATGTGTAACAACAGACTGCTGTGCCAGGGGAGTGGGGAGCCTGGTTAATTTCTCTCCAAGGATCCCACAGAAGACGAGAGAGATTTTTGGGTGTAGGAGCCAAAGCCCTTAGGGTTTAAGGACTGTGACAGATGGCCAGCACTATACAGGCAACAGCACAGCTCTTCAGCCTTCTGCATGCCCTCGCCTGTGCTCTCTCGCCCTCTCTTGCACTCTCTTTTTCCCAATGCATTTCCAAGGTTTATAATTACTGGGCTGTCTTGAGCAGGACCAGATGGGTTTTATTTTCAAGATTTAGGGATTGTCCTTCAACTTTCATGTCCCCGTAGTAAGTAAATATTGGTCTCATTTTATAGGCTTTAGGCCTAGTTCTTACCTTTCTTCTTTTAAGGCTGGTCTTCTTTTTGCCCCTTTAAAAGGTTGTTTCTCAGGGTGCCTGAGTGGCTCAGTCTGTTAAGCATTCAACTCTTCATCTCAGCTCAGGTCATGATCTCACAGGTCATGAGTTCGAGCCCCATATTGGGCTCTGTGCTGACAGTGCAGAGCCTGCTTGGGATTTTCTCTCCCTCTCTCTCTGCTCCTTCTCCAATGGTGTATGCTCGCTCTCGTTCTCTCTCTCTCTCTCTCTCTCTCAAAACAAATAAACATTTTTAAAAATTTTTTTAAAAGATTGTTTCTCTAGTTTCTTGCCTATTTCTCCTGTCTGACCTTCTTTTCTTTCTCATATATTTTTTTATTTTTATCATTTTTAAGTTATTTAAATTCAAGTTAATTCAAATATAGTATTGGTTTCAGTAGAACCCAGTGATTAATCACTTACAATATAACACTCAGTGCTCATCCCAACATGTGCCCTCCTTAATGCCCATCAGCCATTTAGCCCATCCCTCCCCATCTCCCTTCTAGCAACCCTCTTTGTTCTCTGTATTTAAGAGTCTCTTATGGTTTGCCTCCCTCTCTGTTTTTATCTTATTTTTCCTTCCCTTCCCCGATGTTCATCTGTTTTGTTTCTTAAATTCCACATAGGGCTGAGATCATATGATATATTTATCTTTTTTTTTTCTTATTTCTGAGAGAGAGAGAGAGAGAGAGAGAGAGAGAGACAGCGTGAGCAGGGGAGGGTCAGAGAGGGAGGGAGATACAGAATCTGAAACAGGCTCCAGGCTCTGAGCTAGCTGTCAGCACAGAGCCCAACATGGGGTGAACCCACGAACCGTGAGATCATGACCTGAGCTGAAGTCGGACGCTTAACCGACTAAGCCACCCAGGCGCCCCATATGATATATTTATCTTATGATAGTTCCATCCATGCTGTTGCAAATGGAAAGATTTCATTCTTTTTGATAGCAGAGCAATATTCCAGTGTGTGTGTGTGTGTGTGTGTGTGTGTGTGTGTGTACACACCACCTCTTCTTTATCCATTCATCAGTCAATAGTACCACTATAAACATTGGGGTGCAAATGCCCCGTGGAATCAGAATTTTTGTTTCCCTTTGAAAAACACCTAGTAGTGCAATCGCTGGGTTGTAAGGTAGTTCTATTTTTAATTTTTTAGGAGCCTCCATACTGTTTTCCAGAGTGGCTGCACCAGTTTGTATTCTCCCCAAAAGTCTTCCCCTTTGTCAGCATCCTCACCAACATCTGTTATTTCCTGAGTTTTTAATTTTAGCCATTCTGACAGGTGAGGTGGTATCTCATTGTGATCTTGATTTATATTTCCCTGATGATGAGTGACGTTGAGCATCATTTCGTTGAGCATCTGTTAGCCATCTGGATGTCTTCTTTGGAAAAGCATCTATTCATGTCTTCTGCCCATTTCTTCACTGGGTTATTTGTTATTTTGGGTGTTGAGTTTGATAAGTTCTTTATAGATTTTGGATACTGACTCTTTATCTGATATGTCATTTGCAAAAATCTTCTCCCATTCCTGTCTGTCCTTCTTACCTTTTATCTCCGGCTCTTGGCTATTGTAACCAGAAGCTTATTTTAACAATGGTGGGATTATGTTCTCTTACCCTATTGGGTTTAGGTGCCCTTTTTTTCCATTATCAATTACCTCTCTATGACTCAGTTTCCTCATCTATAAAATAGGGATAATAACAGTGTCACCTTAGAGAGCTATTGTGAAAATAAACAAGTTCATTTATGGAAAATACTTAGAACAGTGTTTATAAGCAGCAAGTACCAAGCAATGTTAGTTGTTGTCTATGGTATGCTTTTGGCTTGGAGACATAAATGGGCTCAGAGAAGACTAAAGGAGGTGGAAAATAGGTAGATCACAGCAATAATTTGAATTTCTTCCTTTTAAATATAGTCCATAATTTTACTAAATGACAAGTTCAAAATCCTAGACATATTTGTTGAATTACTTCCTCGTAAGGCCATTAGTTACACTGTATTTGTTGAAATTTAGTAGTTTTCATCTCCTGCATTCAAGGTGGAGAGATCTGCCTTGTAATTTAGATCCCTGGGTGGTTCATTTGCTGGAGGTGCTCAATGTCATCAGAGCATGCACCGAAGTGAGTTGCTCTACCTCTTGAATGCTTTGCATGTCTTCTGATCCACCAACATCTGAAGGTTAAACTGACATCTCTAGCTGGAGAGCTGCCTCTGCTGATTAGAGACCTTTTATTAGACCCCAACACCTTCAAAAATGTGTTCCTTTAATCCTCTTTCATCCACATAATTTGCAATCTGTTTATAGCCTCCCCCACACTGGGTGCTTTCCTGTGCCCTCTCTTGGGCTAACTCTTCATTTTTTAGAAGATGCTTTTTCCATTTACTCTGATGACCAGTTGCCCTCTGCCAGCTGGCCCCAGAGGGCTGTTATCCAAACACCTGGCTGTTTTGATCTGCTACACACATCTTTCCAGTCTTGTAATAAGGCATTTAAAAAAATAGTGGTCAGATGTTTCTTTTCATTTTCCCTTCTCAATGGCTAAGCCAATTGCCCCTTTTTGTGTCCTTTAGGAAAATAAGATCCACAAAGCACCACACTCAACCTCAAAGAAGAGTAGACTACTGATGAGACTCGGGGCACACAACATTCTAGATATTTTTCTGTCTTCATTTAAATGAACTTACAATACTCTTTCCCTGCCTGTGAAATTCTATGAAATGAACATCACATTTTCTCAGCAGTGTGCCAGCAATTCTCGGTGCATTATCTGAATGGAGCTCTTTTATATTCCAGGCATGGTGCTAGGAGCTGGGGATGAGCTAGACATGGCCTCTGCTCACTTATAGCTTATAATATGATCCTCAGCCCCAAGATGACTGGGAGAAGAGATAAACAGAGAAACTATTCTCTATTTTTAATGTGCCTTAGAAAAGTCCTTTACAAAGCTCCTTTTGCTTAAACTAACCTTACGTTGTGAGGCACAATTACAATATTTAGATAGAGGTTGCCTTACTAACTTTATGTGTTCTACATGATATTTCCATCCAGCCCTAAAGGTAAATCTGATAAAATTGGGGGAAGGGGAATATAATATTGTTATGTAGCAGATGGCTAAAGTGATTTGACCTACAACTTCTGGCTCATTATGAATAACTCTAAATAATAATTAAGAGCTTGGAGGGCACCTGGATGGCTCAGTCCATTAAGCATCCAGCTTTGGCTCAGGTCATAATCTCACAGTTGTGAGTCTGAGCCGCATATCAGGCTCTCTGCTGTCTGTGCTGATCCTGCTTCTGATCCTCTGTCTCCCTCTCTTAATGTCCTTCCCCGCAACACGTGCTTGCTCACTCGTGTTCTCTCAAAAATAATATATATATATATACACACACACACACACACACATATATATATATTTTTTTTTTTTTTTAAGAGAAGAAGAACTTGAGATTTGGAGCCAAGTGATGTGTTGCTTTAAATGTTAGTTCTACCTCTCACTAACTGTTTGGTTTTGGTAACATCATTAATCTTTCTGATACTTTCTTCTTCTTCTTCTCCTTCTCCTTCTCTGTAAAAGGGGATAGATAGTACCATTTATCTCACAAGGTTGTTGTAAATAACTGACATTAATAGGGGCACCTGGATGGCTCAATAGGTTAAGTGTCTGACTTCGGCTCAGGTCATGATCTCATGGTTTATGGATTTGAGCCCCGCGTCAAGCTCTGTGCTGACAGCCAGCTCAGAGCCTGGAGCCTGTTTCAGATTCTGTGTCTCTCTCTCTCTCTCTGACCCTCCCCTGCTCATGCTGTCTCTCTCTCTATCTCAGAAATAAACAAAACAAAATAACTGACATTAATATATTTGAGGTGCAGTGTCTTGGTAATGAGCAATAAATGGTAGGTAATAGCTGTGATTGTCATTGTTACAAAGCGTAGCAAGGTATCATCTTACAAGAGTGCATCGAGTCCCACATGCTCTGAAAGTACTACGTGGGACCAATCCACTTAACTAGTGAATAAGCCTACTTGCCAAACGAGTGGCTTTGCTGAGTTGGTACTTATTGTTAGTGACTCCCTATGTGACAGAATCTTTGATTCCTTGTTCAGGAAAAAAAAATGCCCATCGCATAAGAAAGATAAATGCATGTGTCTTTCAGTGAAAAATATAACTTGGGAGAAAACCAATGAACAGTAAAAACATTTCTATACATGTAATTTTAGGGAATATTGGAGATCTTAAACATATTCTCTGTAGATGACAATGTTTTACTTTACAAATTATGTTATTTTACAATCCTTGTAACAAAGAGGATGGCTTTTGCTGAGGGGAAGTGAAACATAATTTCCAACTGAATGAAGGGATAAGACCAAGGATAAGTTGCCAAATGAAAAAAAAAGTGGCTGGCACTTTCCCTTCTTCCTCAGAGTTTGAAGGGGAAGGTAGGAGCCAAGGACTTCAAAAATACACAGGAACTTCTTCCACATATAATGCCTTAAAACTCAGAGAGAGATCTATACAATGGAATACTACATGGCAACAAGAAAAAAGGAAATCTGACCATTTGTAGCAACATGGATGGACCTTGAGGGTGTCATGCTGAGCGAAATAGGTCAAGAAGAGAAGGACAGATACCATATGTTTGCACATATAGGTGGATTAGGAGGAACTTAACAGAGGACCATGGGGGAGAAGAAAGGGGAAAAATAGTTGGGGAGAGGGAGGAAGGCAAACCATCAGAGACTCTTGAATGTTGAGAACAAACTGAGGGCTGAGGGAGGTAGGGGAAAGGGGAAGGGGGGGTGATGGGCATGGAGGAGGGCACTTGTTGTGATGAGCACTGGGTGTTATATGGAAACCAATTTGACAATAAACTATTTAAGAAAAAAAAACTCAGACAGATGAGCCACAGCTTCAAGAAAGAGAAATAGAGGCATCATCTACCTGCTAAGAAATTTTCAGTGGCTTTGTGAATTGTCAGCTTTGGTAGCACAATCACAGCTGCTAACAGATCTATAAAGAATCAGCTAAGACTTTTATAGGAATATGTGTCATGGCTGCTATGGAAGTAAACACTCAGATCTTCATTAGGGGACCCTGTCTTAGAGAGCATAGTCGATTTGTGGCTTCTAACTCCAAGTCCATGCTGTCCCCAGCCTCACAGCCAGGGACTGAGTATGGTCAGGGGGTCAAGTGTGAGAGCCAGCCCATTCCTGCCCAATGGAGGAATCTTCTAAGACACGACTTTGCTCAAGAAACTCATCATCCTGGCTGAAGCTTTCTCAGAACTGTGGTACAATCTGAGACCCTACGTATCCAGTCCTTCATTCCCTCTGTCCTTTCACAGAGGTCAAACCTACACTGCAGTCTGAAGGCTCTCCCTGCCTACAACTTATTTCTTCCTCTTTATCTTCACAGGCACTTCCTCCAATAAAGCTCTTGTCTGTTTTATCCCATCTTGGCTGCTTCTTGGAGGATCCAAACTGATATTCTAGTCTACCAGCTATGATTCACAAAATAATTGGGTATTTTAGCCTGAAATGATAAATCAATTAGTAGCGGTTGCTTGGAGCAATATCTCATGAAGGTTTTTGAGGCCAACTCTGGGCTCCAAGAAAAGTGTGCTACAACTGATTATCAATGTCTGCAATGGACACAAGGGGGAATGGGAAGACACATATTCCACATATTTGTCCAACATGAGCACAGGGGTTAGTCTAGGCTAGTCTGGACATGTAAACTTCCATACCTAGGATATTCAATGTTGTAAAATTGGAAAACTGTGCAACTGTAGCTAAGATGCAGAACTCTAAGCTGACTAAATATTAGGCCTTCTGAATTTTACATCTCTTCCTTTGAATGGCAAGCCAAAAGAGAAACAAGCTACCTAATTTTAAGCTTCCATCTCCTAATCTATAAAATATGCCTTAAATATTTCCTTTCTTTATTACAACATTTAAATGGGAAACCCTAGGAAAGCTTATAGCATAATATATGGCATTATATAAGATGTTAGTGATTAATATTATGATGCCACTTGGAACAAAACAAAATCATGATTTCAAAGTATGTATCTTGATACTTTTATACTGATTAATAGTTTTTGCAAGGCAGAACTGCATAGGTTGCTCATATATTTAACTACAGGATATGACAAACTCAATCAAAGTAATAACATGGTTAATATGGTCAGATTCTTCCCTCTTCCTCTTGTAACATGGGAGGCTTATGTGGATCACATGATTATTAAATGTTCGGATCATTTACATAGCTTATAAATATCTTGATGGTGAGACAAATAACATTCTTTGAATTATGGAAGGATAACTCTTTATTTTTTCTTCAGTGATAGTATCTCAAAAATCATATCATTAAATAAATAATGACCTTATGGCACTCCCTACATACTCCATAGAAAGTTCTCATCAAAATCAATAAACTCTTAGAATTCATAAAGAGCAATATCCTTAAAATGATAGGACTTCCTTGTCTGAGAAAGAAAAAATAATGTGTTGCTGGTCAGAGCCTCTGTCAGGTCTTACAGGACTACTTATAACCTTTACGAGCACATCCCAGCCTGTCCAAAGCAACCCTAAATACACACACACACACACACACACACACACACACACACACGTTCATAAACAGGAACTTCTAGTCGCCTATTCCACTGAGAAAATTAAGCTATCAATCTTTAACTCTCTAAACTCCCTTCCCCACCCCTATAAACTTGTCTGTGTCCACACCCGTCTCCACTCCCTTCCAGTCCCTCTTCCAGCTTAAGATTAATCCTTCATGAAGCTTGATCTCTTCCTCAAGCTGGAATCTGGTTCCCTTAACATTCTTTCTCTTCCTCCTTTACTTTAGATTTCTTATTATACCAGGCCTTTATTCAACAGCACGTATATGTTAAATCATCTGTCATGAAACTTCTTTCGACCCCATATCTTATTCTTCCATCCTTTCTACCCTGGGCCAGTTACTTACAGTCTTGGGCTCCATTCTTTTACCTACCAGCTGTTCTTCAAATACTACAGTCCGATTTTTTTTTAAGTTTATTTACTTATTTAGAAAGCAACAGAAGGAGAGAGAGAGAATCCCAAGCAGGCTCTGTGCTGTCAGTGCAGAGCCCGATGCAGGGCTCCAACTCACAAACCATGAGATCATGACCTGAAACAAAACCAAGAGTCTGATGTTTGACCACCTGAGCCACCCAGGCACCTCTGCAGTCTGATTTCTTATGAGAGTTCACTCCCTCAGACCATCCTGGAAAAGGGCACCACAGACCTGATTGTTAAATTCCATAGCCATTCAGTCTTAATGTTACATGATTGCTTAGAAGCTTTTAAGGATCCTGACGCCTCCCTTCTAGAAACTTCCATCACTGGCTTCTATGCCATCACTCCCTCCTTACACTCCTACTTCTAACACTTAGGTATTGAGCACCTGCTTTGTGTCAGGTATACTGCTAGGGATGGGTGAAATGTTTAAGAGACACAGACCTTCATACCAGGACCTAAGCACAGAAGAAGCAAAGAAGCAAAGAGTCCATTTTACTTAATGTAGTAACCCTAAGGAAACATCTAGACGGGGTACTTTTCCTGGATAGAGGATCTTTCTAGAGGTGGGTCTTGAAGGATCAATAGGAATCTGCTAGATGTAGAGAGGTAAACAGGGGAATGAGGCAAAGGAATGTTCGTGACAGAGGGAGGAGTATGCACAAAGGCCTGGAGGTTAAGATAGCACATATGTTCAGTAAACATCAAGTACTTTAGTTTGACTGGTGTGTACCTTACTGAGAGAAAATGGTGTGAGATGAGATTGGAGAGATAACCTTATAAGGAAAGCCCACTAAGACATCTGCTGGTACCCAATTTCTATACTTTCCAATTTCACTCATTCCTGCTTCTTTAGCCACCCTTTGATATTCATGATCACCAAATCCATTACACTGGTCAAGATATCATCCCTCAACCCTTGTATCTAAAAGCGAATAGTACACGTTTATCTGGATGTCTTACAGGCTCTTCTAGTATACTGGAAACAAAACTCATTATAATTTAGCCCTCTCACTGCCAAAATCAAAACAAAACAAAACAAAAAACCTTATACTCTTCCTATAGTCTCTATCTCAATGCATAATGTCACATCCTAAATATAGCAAGAAACCTGGAATATCCCCTAATCATCCCTTTTCCAATACAATACCCAGGCAATGACTAAGTTTCCATAAAATAAACTTTATTAATATTTCTACTATTTGTCTCTTCCTCTCTTTTCTCCACACCTGATTAAGTTCAGACTCTGCCATCATTCCCTGCTGGACAGTGGCTCTTCACTCATTAATCTCTCTGCTTCTAATTGGAGAGTGTCCAGTCTATCCTCTATGAAGTACATAGAGTGATCCATCTAAAACGGTGATTCTCCAACTTTAATGTTACCAAAAAAAGTCATCTAGAGAGCTTGCCAGAACATAGATTGCTGAGACCGGTTCAGTAGCTCTGCATGGGGCTTGAGAACTGACATTTCTAGTAAAGCTCCTAGGTGATATTAATGCAGCAAGTACACAGACCACAAATGGACTAGTGCTGACCTAAAACAAACCTGATACGCTGATGCCCCTGCTGAAATGCCTCGATGCCTCCCCACTGCTTAAAACTATAACTTGCAGACACTTCGCTTCGGGATTTAAGATCCTCATGATCTAGCCACTGCCAACCTTGGCCACCTTGTGACACACCTCTGCCCACAGGTGCCATTCACAGCTATGCTGAGCTCCCTGTACTTTCTTGAATTTACTCTTCCTTTGTTCATTCTCATAAGTCAGTTTGGAAGCCCTCTCACCAGCAGCCCTGGCCTCACTGTCCTCTCCCTGGGAAACACCAAATCACCTTTTAATTTCTAATGTAGCATTTACTAGGGATCCTCATATAAGCCACCTTTCCACAGTGTCCCAAAAGAATAGACAATTCTTTCTTCTATGACTCTATGTTTAATTTTATCATTAATTCATAACCTCTTCATTTCACACCTTTATGTAACTGTTATTTGTCTACTTGACTGTTCTTCAAGGGCAGGGATTGTGCCTCATTTGCACATTTACAACCATATATACCACATAGTACCCATTATCTGCCAGTTGCTCAATAAATATTTGCTAAATAAATAAAAATTATAATAGTTATTGTTTATTAGGTAGTTACAACACGAAATCTATTATGCTAGACCCTATACACAGGCACAAACATCCGAATTAATTTAATCCTCACAGCAAATCTATGGCATGGATACACTGTAGCCCCCACACTACAGACAAAGACACCAAGGCTTATAGAATTTAAGTAACTTTCCCAGGGTCACAGATCTAGAAAGTCACATGTCTACTAAGTAATAGAGACATAAACTGAAACTATGTCTCATCCCAAAGTCCAGTCACTTCACTATTGTGCCTTCCTGAAGTGGAACTGTGTCATCAAATCAGAATGTTCCTAACGATTCCACCTCAATATCACATTATTCTATAGTTAAGAACCTTAAGCATTAAATTAAGAAGGAATAAGCCAAATATGAAAGATCCTGCTGAGTACATCCACAAAATACCATACATGGCTTATAAACGTCTGCATTGCTTATGTTCCTAGTGCATTGTCACTTTAAATTTTAAATAAGAAATTAATAATACTAGTAATGAGGGGCACCTGGATAGGTCAGTAGGTTAAGCGTCCAACTTTGGCTCAGGTCATGATCCCGTGGTTCCCAGGTTCAAGCCCTGTGTCAGGCTCTGTGCTGACAGCTCGGAGCCTGGAGTTGGCTTTGGATTCTGCACCTCCCCCTCTCTCTGCCCCTTCCCTGCTCACACTCTGTGTCCCTTTCTCTCTCTCATTCAAAAATAAACATTAAACAAATTTTTAAAGAATTCTAGCAATGGGTATCTAAGACTCTGCCCTATACTTTTTAAGAGAAAACAAAGTCCTCCCTAATAATAATAATAATAGTACTATTCTACCCTAGGTTTTCTCAGAGAAGACTAGCTCTTGAAGAGGCTCCAAGAAAAATAAATGGTGAAGTAAATTTAGGAACTCTGCACCACATAGGCTGCCTCTCAAAGACTAAGAACTTCTAGAAATTCTGCAGTTTAGGTTTTTAAAAAGCTAAATATATTCCTCAAGGGTCCTAAGCGTATTTGAACATAGAATCCTTTCAGAAGTATTGCCCTAGAGAACACACTCCGAGGGACACAGATTCTAGCCATGTTTTCTTGACTGAAGATAAATGACACTAAATAAATAAATAAATAAATAAATAATAAATAAATAAATAACACAAAGCTGCTCGGCAGGCATTCCTTGCAAGAGACAAACACTTTGAACTGAGCCAATCCCACATGAGGGTTCTTTCATTTCCTTTGAACATCAGCAGATGCTTTTTATTTTTTTGCTATTTTCCTTGCAAACACTTAAGATTGTGTACCATAATTTCTTCACATTAGAGAGAATTCCACTTACATTTTAATATCTCAATCACAAAAGGATATAAACTGCTTGAAGGAGTCAGTGTAAAAGGTAAGCTGGGTGGGAATATAAAGCTAAGGATAAAATTAGCATTGTACTTTTTAGAACTATGTCCCCAGTTCGGCTCTAACTTTCTAATGGCTGGGGCGAAGCAGAAAACACATGTTACAAGATACATTATGCCTTTAAGAGGAAAACAAACTGACTACCCAGAGTAACATGGTTTTTCCAGGTACCAAGACCTAAAAGCAATGTCCCTGTGGTATCTCATAGAGGGCACATTGTAGGATGTGATGAGCAATGCCCTCAAACACATCCCATGGTGAAGGCACCAGTGAAGAGCTGTTGCTGATGACAACCTGCACTGTGAGCCAAGAGCAGTTCCAATCCCAAAGTGCAATTCAGTTAAAACACTTTGACAAGACCCCAATAATAAGGATTGAGGGAGACAGTTCTCTGAGGATCTTTCTCAACCAAGGGAAAAACTTTTTATATCTAACATCTGCAAATCTCCTTTGTAATTATGATTTCTCACAATGAAGATTTTGATAGGGACTGGACTGGAAAAAGGTCAGGAACTCAAGGTTTAGACAATCCATGCTGCTGGTTAAAAGCAGATCCACGTGCTTTGACATTGAACAGTGGCCTGGGGTGGGGTAAGAGTAACAGCTTCGGGAAATATTGGTATGTCTGTAAGGAATATGAATCCATTTGAAAAGACTTAAGGTCCACTGCTACCTGGGGAAACATGGAGGGAGGGCAGTTCTGCTCTGACTGTGCTGAGCTAACCTGTCCCCTGGTGGCCCTGAGTCAGCCGAATGACCTTGCTTGTTGCCCGTCGCCCACTTCTGGCACTGTCAAATAACATTTCAGTGACTGTCCGGTGTTTCTTCCGCCCATACCGTTTGACTAAACTCTTTGATCCAGACCAGCACAATTAACTTTCTGACAGCAGCATCATTGACAACATATAACCTGAAACCAGACAGACAAAACAATAACCAGCTATTTCCTGGCCCTTTAAAGTGAAGAAATGCGTGTTTCACGGTGCCCTGGCCATCTCAGGCCCCACCAGGTGAGGGAAGTCATGCTCAGGTAAAGTTGCTGTGGCTTTTCTATGCAGCCATTTAAGACACAGCTATGAAGAATAAAAGTGCACCATAAATAATTTGGAACTCTCCTGATGGATAATTTACAGGGCACAGCCCAACACCTGATATGCTTAACAAATCACCCAAAAGTGAAAGAACTGAGTCATAGAAGCCACGCAGCTCAGCCTCATGGACCTTGCCTAACCTACATAAACTTTTTTAAAGTCCTCTCCCTCTTTTCTCTGTCTCTATCAACTTTGTTCTCAATGCAAGCAAACAGGAATAATACGAAATATAAAGACTAAACCTGAGCTAGTTAGGTAATAGTGTTTCACTAAGAGAACTTTACGGGGATTTTAAGTTTTCCAGGACAACTGTCATCCAAGGTTTCAATTTGTTCCAGTCACCCATCTTGCTTTTAGCGGCTTTGGTGCTTGGAGAACTGGAAGGTAGAGCCTCCCACTCTCTTAGATGCTTCAAAGGAAAACTCTCCAAGTCCATTTAAATTCATAAAACACTTATGAGAGATTCAAATATAAAGCTTTGATAAATCCTGTGGCACGTGTGAAAAAGTTAATGAAAAGCCTGTTGTATCAACAAACAGAAGTTTACTATGTTACTGGGAATGGCTTAAAGTCACATTTTCATTAAAGAAATAATCATAAGTGTATTGTGACTCATTTGCAATTTGGTGGCATTGAGGGAAAATTCATTATTTAAAGCAGCAATCACATCTGTGTTGCTTTTTCTCCAGCTCCTAGGGATTTATTTGACTTTGGAAATGGAAAAACCCAGACCGCCCATTCCCTTTATTTAAATAAGCATGCACAAAAATAAATGAGCAAGCAAATGCTCTTTCCTAAGGGGAAAATTTCTCATAATCAATCATCATTAAACATATCTTCTGCAACCCCAGCCCCGGCTGGTCACTACTCACAAAGATTTCACCTCATTTTATTTTTCATGGTAAATCGTGATAAAAATAAGTCCATGCCTTATTTTTTTTTAACTTTCAATGACTTTTAACCATTCTTTACTCACTGTCTTCTCCTAGCCATGATGCTTTCTTTGGCTGGTATTGCTCCATCTTCAAAATCTTATACTCTAAAAATTTACTTTCTAACCACAAAACACTATCCCTCCAGCTCTCAAATCTCTAACTCTGAGTATCTTTGCTTTTAGATTCATTCAGATCTCATGTGGCTTGACTTCTCATTTTTCTCCTCTTGGTTTCACTTCCTTCTTCCAGGATTGATTCAACAAATCATTACTGCACTCCTCGTTTACTAGCACATTTACCACGTAACCTTTTTCTTTGCACTTGCCCTTCAAATTCCTTAATTCATGCACCATCTACCTTCCATGTTCTTCTACCCAGACCATGGATCACTCTCAAAAGAGATTACACCATCACATCAACCGGTACTTATGGCTTCCAAACTCTGTTGGTACCACCCAGCAATTCCTTAGCCTAAGCTAGTGAACTTCCTCTTTGCACTTCATACTTCAATATTTCATCCCTATGTTGGAGTCCCTGACTCCATTCCCTATTTGCTGCTCTCAGGAAATGAGGTTGTCTCTCATTTTACAGTAAAACAGAGGCAATCAAGCATGAATCTCCTCAACCATCTCCTCCTCACTGTCGCCAAATGTATCCATAGTCATGCTTCTTCTGACCTCATTCCCTCACATGCTTGAGAACTAGACAATCCTTTTTCTGTGCAATAATTTTGTTTCATATCCTTTGGGGCTCCCTCGTGCTTTTTCCTCCTATATTTTTTAACCTTTGTTTTCAATACTTCCTTCCTTTCAGTCTACAGATTTTCTCATCACTTTCCAGTGAATAAAAACCTTCAGTTCAGCATCTTCCTGTAGCCAATTTCTTCACTCTCCCCTGTTCTCTGGCCCACCTCTAGAAAGTATAACCCATTTCTTTCCTGAAGGCTCACTCCACTCAAAATTCTTCCTGTCCTTCAATCACTTCCCAGAGACTATTATTCAGGTCAATCAAGGGCTTCTTTATTGACCAATCCAGTGATATTTCTCAGTCCCAATCTCAGTAGCCTTGCTGTACAAAGTGTCATAGTTCATACCTCCTGCCTTCTTAAACTTGGATTCGGTAACAATATTTTCTTCCTTCTTCTCTATTTTGATGTTCCTTTTGGGTTTCATCTTTCTCTGACTGATCTGTATTCAGCCTTCTTATTTTCTGTTGTGCCTGCTCTCCTGGTCTGTTCTGCTCATCCTTACAGCTTCCTCTATCACCTTTTGATTTCCAGACCTAGCTCCCTAAGACAGAGCTTGTGACAGAGATCCAGGATCATTATCTGGCTGCCTATTACATGCTTTAACTTTGATTTCTTTCCATAAATACCTCACGTTTGACAGATTGAAAACTTAGGATGCCTTTCTACCTCCTTTATATCTCCTAAAATTTCTGAGTTTCATTAATGACATCACCCTATAACCAATTCCCCAAATTAAAAACCTGAAGGGGTTAACCCTGATCGTCCAACGGATTGCTTCCTCTCCAATCAGTCCCTATTTTTGTGTAATGCTACCCCAAAAATATCTCTGAAATCCTCTTCTCTCTACTTAGTTCATCCTTCATCCTTTCCCATTCAACTTTTATTTTTGTTGTTATTGTTGTTTTCTTATTTATTTATTTATTTATTTATTTATTTATTTTAGTAAGTTAACATTCAGTGCAATACTGGTTTCAGGAGTAGAATTCAGTGATTCATCACTTACATACAGCACCCAGTGTTCATCACAACCCAGTGCCTCCTATCTAGCTCATCTCCCACCCCCTCTTCCTCCCTCCATCAACCCTCAGTTTGTTCCCACCCAACCTTTAAATATCCTCCATATTAATTGATCCTGATTGGCTTCCATTCCTTTAACCTCCTGTCCACATTCCCACCCACGTGTACTATGGCGACCTTCACAACTCAATCCTATGCTGCTCCCCTAAGCATCGTAGATCCAGCATAGATCTAGATGCCTACTCCATGTTACCATGTGAACATCTCAACTCTATCTAAAGTAAAAATGTCCAAGACAGCACTTATTATCTGGGTCCCATAATCTTGTCTGCTAAATCAGTGAGTACCACCACCCTTTAGCCATTTTGCAAGTCAGAAACCTACAGGCTATCCTTGATACTGCTTTTAATCACTTATATCCAACCCATGATCAGATTATTTCCATTATATCTACTAATACTTTTTTCAAATAAAAGTATTAAATTTTGTTGGAGTATATATAACAAAAAATTTTTCAGCTTAATTCTTTTTTTTTAAGTTCAGTAGTAAGAATATCCACATCGTTATGCAACCAATCTCCAGAACATTTTTATCTTGCCAAACTAAAACTCTGTTCCCATTAAACAATAACTCCCCAGTCTTCCCCTCTCTTAGAACTGGAAGCCAGTATTCTACTGTCTCTATGAATTTGACTTCTCTAGATATCTCATATAAGCAGAATCATACAATATTTGTCTTTTGTGACTGGTTTATTTCACTTAGCATAATGCCCTCATGGTTCAACTGTATTGTGACATGTGTCAAAATTTCCTTCATTTTTAAGGCCAAATAATATTCCATTGTGTGTATATGCTACATTTTCTTTATCATTCATCTGTTATTGGATGCCTGGGTTGCCTCCACCTTTTGGCTATTGAGGATAATGATGCTATGAACATGGGTGTACAAATATGTCTTCGAGTCCCAGCTTTCAATTCTTTGATATATATATTCTTCAATATACACAAAAGTAGAATTGCTAAATTATACAGTACTTCTATTTTTAATTTTTTGAAGAACTGTACCGTTTCCCACAGTGATTGCCCCATTTTACATTCCCATCAACAATGCATAGGGTTCCAATTTCTTCATATCCTCTCCAACACTTACAATTTTCTTACAATTTTCTAGTTATCTGGTAGTAGCCATCCTAATGGGTGTTAGGTGAATTTCTTAATTCTTAAATCCATTTTTTTCCATCTTCACTGCCACAAGCCTAAACTATAGGAATACCATGGAAGCTGATACTCCTGGGTCTACTCTAGGCATCCTTCAATCCATTATCCATATTATAGGTAGAGTAATGCTTTCAAATACAAATTTGATTACTGTTATCTCCCTAGTTAAAATCCTTTGATGGTTTCTTATTACTATGAAGATTAAGATAAAAATTCTTGTCACAGTCATCTATGGTCATCTAGTCCCTGCCCACCTCCAACCTCACTGCATGTCACTTTCCCTTACGCTCATCCCTCCAGCCATACAGGCCACCTTCAGTTCTCCAGTGAATGTGGAATGATACTTCTCACACAGGCCTAAAGACCATGGATGTGGTTGAGTGTGGGTGAGGGTATGAAGGGGAGAGACAATGATAGAAAAGGAGGTAGGAGAGGGAGAAGGAAATGTTCAGAGGACTCACTAACTGATGACATTCTGTTTGTCCTTCTCTATGGAGAATAATATTCTCTTTTGGCTAGAATTTCTCAACCTGATTCTTTTCTTTGTTTCACTGTGTAGACTGAGTTGGAAAGAAACATCTTAGTAATCCTTTTTTCTTTTTTACATATCAGATGCAGGAAGACTCTTTCAGATAAGATTTGTAGCCCATTTCACATGACTCTCAATTAAATTGGCAGGTATATTAGTTTGTTGTGGCTGCCTTAACAGAATACCACAGACTAAAGGGCTTATATAGAAATTTATTCTCTCACAGTTCTGGAGGCCAGGGGTCTGCAACCAAGGTTACTGTACATCTCTTCTCTTCTGAGGCCTTTCTCCTGGGCTTGCTGATGGCTGTCTTTTGCCTGTGTCTTCACACAGTCTTCCCTCTGTGAGTCTCCATGTCCAAATTTCCTCTTCTTTTAAGGGCACTACTCATGTAAGACCCACTCTAATAACTTCATTTTAACTGAACTACCTCTTTAATACTTTGTCTCCAAATATAGGCACATTCTAAGGTACTGAGGGTTAGGACTTGAACATACAAATTGTGAGGTACACACTTCAGCCCACAACAAAGGTCAACATGTAGAGTCTTATGCTGGGATTCAGCGTCTTCCATCCTTTCTCTTTACTTGAGGAGCACCCTCATTTGTATTCATCACAATAATAACCTAAAGAACACATTTTGAGTGAACTAGCTTCTGAACCTGAGGTTTTCGTTTAACATTCTACAAAATTCTAAAATTAAAAAAAAAAATACCATGAGGTATTTGACACATTTACTGAAGAATAAAAGATAACTCTGTGGATACCATTTTCTTAGCAGTCCTATTAGTAAATGTATTTTATTCATGAATGTACTGATGATGGGCCTATTTTTACAAAAGACTTGTGAGTCTATGTCATCTATTCATTCCTGTGGATTGAGCTCCAGGGAAGAGCTGCCAGAAGGGGTCAACTCAAAAATCACAGCCAGAGCCCCTTTGCTTTGTGTATCAACCCTTTGTAACCACCAGGCCTGTTGCCAACTGGATGATAGATTCACAGCTCTTCTTCTCGCCTTGCCAAGCAGCAGCCTCTCTGGCAAGAAGCCTCTTTGGTGTCTGAGCAGCATATTTGAGGCTATCCCTTCCTGCTGGCAGTGTAACAACAGTGGGATGCAAAGTCCCAAAGGCCTTTCCTTGCTCCTAGGGCCCACTTGGCACTAGAGCCCAGGACCTGAACCCCAGCAGCAGCAGCTTTCGGTGACCTCTATGCACGTGCGCACATGCGCGCGCGCGCGCGCACACACACACACACACACACACACACACACACCCCAGACCGGAAAGGACGCTCAGCCAGTGTTTTGCCCTCAAAGAATAGACATTCAACTTCTCTGGGACTTTAAAAGCATCTTCTGCAGGCGCCTAGGTGTCTCAGTCAGTTGAGCGGCCAACTTCAGCTCGGGTCGTGATCTCACAGCTCATGGGTCCAAGCCCCATGTTGGGCCCTGACAGCTCAGAACCTGGAGACTGCTTCAGATTCTGTTTCCCTCTTGCTCTGCCCCTCCCCCACTTGCACTCTGTCTGTCTGTCTCTCTATCTCAAAAATAAACAAACATTAAAAAATTTTTAAAAATAAAAGCATCCTCTCATTTTTGTATGGAGTAAGGTGAGGCAAATAATCACAGTGTTATCAGGAACACAGGCCTACTGCATCTTTGCCAATGAACAGTCCAGGGATCTTAGACCTAGAAGTAGGAGAGGTAGCAGAACAGATCACACTTTCCTTGTTTTACAGCTGAAAACTCTCAACAGAGTGTCAGGGGTCAAAAGAGAGATTGATACACAGAGACCAAAGTACCCAATTCCTGTGCTGAATTTTTGCTATTGACCTGGGATGACTCATTCTAGTGGCTGCCTTCTAGCCCCCCAGATGAGATTTATCAAGGTAATGAGAACTTTCCCAAATGTTAGAAGATATTAGCAATGTTTTCTACCTTTTTCTCTATAAAATTACTGAAATAAAAAGTATTGACTTAAGGCGATAATGTGACAAAACAAAATGGCAGAATCAATAGAACCCCATTCTTCCTGCACAATAACTTATTTTACTTTTATGAAACTCTTAGGCAAGATAGAAATGTACCAGCTTGTGAAAATATGGAGAGACATTAAAGTAAAATGTCTGAAGGGCTACCCCTCTGAATATCTGTGAACTCTGTCCTGGGCTGTATTTATTTCTCATTTTCAATCCACTTGTCCTTTGTATGAATTGGAAGAAAAGCTATTTTATTTAGTGCAATGCTAGACAATTATACTTAGAACCATAAACATGGATTTTTTTTTTTTAAATACAAGTTCCCTCCGCCACCCACCAAGATCATTTTCCTGGAATGCATTCTTAGGGCCCAGATAGTGGGGCCCCTTAGTCTGACACCAGATTGCTAACACAGCAACGTAAAGGTGAGTGCTCACAGAAAACACAGACAAAGAAGGACAAGCTTTGCCATATATATTTTGCATGAACAACTCCTCAGGGGACGTCAGGCCCTTGAAAATGTGCAGAAAGAGCAAGCTGATTTTTTGCCATAAGGAATAGAGGTGAAGCAGCCCAGATATGTGACAAGGGAGCTAGCTAGAGGAAGGTCTTTTCTGTCCCAAATCCAGCAGTGTTTCTCAAAGGCGTTGCCCCACTCCCCCACCACACATGCCAGGGCAACAGATTGCCTGGCCCCACGCAGTTTTATTAAGGGCAGTGGGATTTGACCAAGCCCTGACAGAGCTCACCTTAGTGAAGGAGATGGCAAAAGATGCAGTGAGAAGTGTGTAAATGATCAGGTTCAAGAGCTCATGCTCTACAGGAAGATAAGCCTTTGCTGAGAAGGAAAGAGAAACGCTTTCCAGAGTTCTTACTATTTTTAGCGTCACAGAAAAATATTTACTGTGTTCAATCACCAAGTCTATTGAAGGCAATTTATGTGCATTAAAAAATAAGCTCAGCATTTCAAATTATAATGAGAGGCACTGCAACTATGTGCACAGAAGTGATTGCACAGAAGCCTGGCAAATCGGAAATGATCCAAACACTCCCTGCCTTATCCTGGGGAGCTCTCTACCATTTACAGCTGTGTCAAACCTTTATTCAACATCCTTCAGCTTGTCAGACACCACCTGCTGTTCATTTTCAAATGGGAAACCTGAGTGGACACAGCAGCATTGTTACATGGTTAAGCACTGTGCCGTTTGAGTACAGAGTGGGGAGTGGAGAGATGCAAAGTGGTACCTTTCACTGCACGCCCTACCATTCATGTGATCACTTTTTTTATCTTTGTTGTGCATTCCAGGTGTGCTAGATTATGTCCTCATGTGAAGAATGACAAAGTTTCTATGCAGAAAAATGATATAATCAGGTGAAGTTCAACTTCTTTACAAGCAAGGTATCTGTCTGTAAATTCTACATAAACACGCCACATGGGATATTTTTTTTTTTTAATGTTTTATTTATTTCTAGGAGAGAGAGAGAGACAGCATGAGCAGGGGAGGGTCAGAGAGAGAGGGAGACACAGACTCTGAAACAGGCTCCAGGCTCTGAGCTGGCAGTCAGCACAGAGCCTGATGCGGGGCTCGAACCCACGAACCGCGAGGTCATGTCCTAAGCGAAAGTCGGACGCTTAACCGACTAAGCCACCCAGGCGCCCCTCACATGGGATATTTTTTAAAGCTCCACATAACTAGCAAATCAATTACTGGTTCTGCAGGTATCATTACCTGAATCACTATAGGCTCTACTCTACAAGGAAACAGGAAGTGAATGCACAGTTTACTGTGTGGAAAACTACCAAATGTCTCCAGATGTTCCCAAATATCCCTTGGGGAGCAAAATTGCCCCTGGTTGAGCCACTGGCTTACTAGAATTAATGGGGCCTTTTGGGAGACATTTAATTTCTTGTCATGTTTTACAACATAACAAATAGCTTCACCTAAAGAAGCAAAACTCTCAGTTTCCTTTAGGAAACTTAAATCTTATGGCAACCTAGATCATTCCATTCAACCTTCCTCCCTATATTTACTTAGCATCTTTATAGGCAAAGCACTCTATTTAAGCCCTGTAAACACATACATTCCTTTTCCTGAAGGAGTTCAGAATTTGAGGGAGAAACAGACTTTAAGCAAACGATATATGGAAGTTCAAATGGCCTGCAGAACTTTCTATATTATCATTCTTCCATATTCCCTTTGCTGTTGGCCCTTACCTCCTCTATATGACTTTTGACTTTGTCTCACCTGAGCTTATTTAAGAAATTTTGAACATGCAGCATTCCAGCACTCCAGCCCTCTATGATTTTATTTCTCAGCATAAGGGACCATGGACTTGTCACTGACATCCATGCAAATTTCACATGTGTAGTCAGGTAATTTTGACATACCTCCCCTCTGCACACCTGTGGTCTACTCAGGTATGCACAGATAAAAAAGAATGTATAGGAATCCAACAAGAAGGAGGATAAAGAGATCAGATTTTAATATTTTCATATCCATTTTTCTTTTTTTTTCCTAGATGATCTTTGGTCTATCTGTAAAGTTCCAAAAAAGGGATATTTTTACCTGTATAATAGGTCTGATTATGGACAACTACTATTCTTAATGATTATCAATTTATAATAAATGGAAAAAAGAACTATAAACTCTTACCACTCCTACTCTTCCTCCAGAAACAATAACTTACTGATATTAGGATTTTATTAATCTGGACTTAATAGCCTGCCTCCAGATGTACCCCAATGGAGAATGGATGCTTTACAGGGAAATGGCCTTACCTGACTCTGATAAAATCCAAAGATCACTTTTCTGCCTCAGAAATGTGTATTGTCCCTTGAAGCATTTTGCAGTTTCCCACACTTTCTTTTTATGTTTATTTTATTTTTTAGAGAGTAAGAGCATGAGCGTGGGAGAAGGACAAATTCATGAACCATGAGATCCTGACCTGAGCCAAAGTCAAACACTTAACCAACTGAGCCACTTGGGTGCCCCCCACCCCCACTTTCTTCTATCAACCTGTGACACGACACTCTCCTGGTTTTCTCATTCCTTCACTGGCCACAGCTCATTCATCTACTTTGCTGTTTCTTCCTCCTCCTCAGAATTCCTAATATTCCTTCTGAATATTAGAATTCCAGTGGGTACAGACCTGGATTCTATTCTATCCTGTATCTTTACTTTTCTCCTACTTGAGTTCCTGGGTTTAAATAATTGACATTGAGTTTGACTTCACAGATTTGTTCCACTCCAGGCACTCTGTCTAAGTCAAAAGTAAAAATTACATGATCTCTGTCAGTGACTGGTTCAGGGATGAGCAAACATAAGCCAATTTGGACCAATAAGATGTTAGCAAAGGCTTGCTAGGGTCTCCTTGGCCAGAATCATTTTTTTTTAATTCTTGAAAGCAACAGTTAGTCAGTGTGTGTGTGTATGTGTATGTGTGTGTCTCTCTCTCTTTGTCTCTCTCTCCCCTTC
Organism: Hyaena hyaena; assembly: GCF_003009895.1. Lineage (NCBI taxonomy): Eukaryota > Metazoa > Chordata > Mammalia > Carnivora > Hyaenidae > Hyaena > Hyaena hyaena. The sequence goes on along the minus strand of NW_024081550.1, from coordinate 31,054 downwards.
CACATATGAATGAGAAAGCCCACTGCTCTGATATCAAATATACAAAAACCAATTTTATAATGCAGAAGACACTAGTGCAGTACAACAGAGAGAAACATTTGGGTCTTTGAAAAAATCATCAGTGTTGTATAAACCAAACCAGATCTATACATGAGTTTTCTCTTATGTATAATTATCACTTAACCTATTTCTATTTGGGTTTCCTGTAATGTGTAACAAGAAATATTCTTTTCATTGTGTTTTGTTTTAAGAGAGAGAGAGAGAAAGAGCGCAAGCAGGTCAGGGGCAGAGAGAAAGGAAGAGAGAGAATTCCAAGCAGGCTTCACACTGTCAGTGCAGAGCCTAATGTGGAGCTTGAACTCACTAACTGTGAGATCATGACCAGAGCCAAATTCAAGAGTCAGATGCTCAACCAACTGAGCCATCCAGGCATTCTGTAACAGGAAATACTCTAAATGGTACAGTCATCTGCATGCTTATAACTCTGGAATTTTTATCTCAGCCATCATATCTGCCCTATAATCCAGATTCATAGATATAACTGCCTACTTGACATCTCCACCTGGATATATAATAGACAAAACTAACCTGTCCAAAACTAAACTCCCAATTACCCCTTTATCTGCCAAATCTGCTCTCTCCTGGGCTTCTCTGTATTTGTAAATGCTACCATATGCTCAAGACAAACCACCAGTGTTGTCTTGGATTATCCTTTTCCCCTGAACCCAATCTATCTACCAGTTATGTCCATCCAGTAGATATCCAATCTATCTACCAGTTATGTCCATCCTACCTAGTCATCCCCTTAACTATCCCCTTGCTACTTTTCGTGGTTTTACTGTGTGTGTGTTCCTAAAAGATATCATTTAGTTGTGCTTGTTTTTGAACTTCACTTATGCAGAAGCATACTGTCTATATGCTTAACATTATTTTTATAGCCATCCATGTCAACACACAGAGTTAAATTTTATCCACTCCTACTGCCATAGAATATTTCATTTATTTATACATCAAATTTACTTATTCATTCTTCTGCTAGATGGACATTGTATTGTTCCCAATTCTTTTGCTGCCATGAATATTCTTATACTTCTGTCCTAATATTTAGGTACATGTTTCTTTGTGACTATACCTATGAATGGAATAGCCAAGTGATAGGACATAGGCACTTCAGTCTTACTTGGAAATGACTCAGTGTCTACCAAAGTGTTTATAGCAATTTATATCCCTACCACCAACAGTATATTAGAATTATCATTTTTCTATATCCCTGACAATAACCTGTTAGTTATTGATGATATCATAAATATAAAATGGTATTTTGTTACTTTCTCTGGAAGACACCAATACTCCCAGACACATGTATGGCCTGCTTCCACACCTCCTTGAGGTCTTTGTGTCACTTTCTCAGTGAAACTTCCCCTGACAACCCAATTTAAAACTTCAGCCTCTAGATAGTTCCAATCTCTCTACTCATCTTATTTTTCTTTCTTTTTTTTAAAGTATATTTATTTATTTGTGGGGGTGGGGGAGAGAGAGAGAGAGCACAAGCAAGGGAGGGGCAGAGACAGAGGAAGAGAGAGGATCCCAAGCAGCTCTGCACTGTCAGCGCAGAATCCAACACAGAGCTCACACCCATGAACCATGAGATCATGACCCCGGTCAAAATCAAGAGTCAGATGCTAAACTGACTGAGCCACCCAGGCATCCCTACACCTAATTTTTTCCAAGTGCACTTACCCCCTTGTACACTGTTACGAGCTGTATTATGTGTCCTCTAAATTCACATGCTGTAGTCCTAGCCTCTCATACCTCAGAATGTGACTATATTTTAGAAACAGAGTCTTTAAAGAGATAGTTAAGTTAACATTAGGTCATTAGGATGGGCCCTATTGAATCTGAGTTATATCCTTTTAAGGAGAGAAAATTTGGACGCAGAGATATAGAGGGATACACAGGGAGAAAATGGTTGCCTACAAGCCAAGAAAAACTGCCTCAGAAGAAACCAATCCTGCTGACAGCTTGATCCCAGACCTCAGGCCTTCAGCACTGGAAGGAAATCAATTTATGTTGTTAAGCCATCCATTCTGTGGTACTATGTTACAGTAGCACAGCAAAGTAATACAGACATATTATAGTTTTGTTTATTAGTCAGAAAAATACAAATAGAAACCATGCGCCATTGATTCATTCCTGACCCAGTGGAGAATACAGAGCAAAGATACCAGGCATCTTCTTATTCTTGATGGTGAAATGAATACCTTCAATTTTTTATTGTTATATATTATATTTGATATTTGATCATTTGAATGCTGGTAGTTCCTGCATATCTATTTCTATAGTTCCTTGTTACTGCTATTTCTCACTTGTAGTGGGTTATTTCCTCATGTTCATAGGGACTTTTTAAAATTATGAGTTCGTTTGACTTGAAACATCATCTGTGGGACTTTTGGAGGCCCTGTTTAAAGCACATACCTTCAGGGAGGGTTTGTTTGGCTTCTGCTTGCCACCTGAGCCCACACCAACCAGGGCCATCTCACATTAAATACACAGCTCGGAATGTTTGGGCACCAACAAGAGAGTGTGAGTATTTACAACAAGGCACAGTATAAATGTAAGCTTGTGGTCAGGGTTTATCAGAGGAGGTAGTTTTCTTTATTTCTTTGTGCCACCCAGAGACAATGCTTAAAAACAGATGCATAGGGGCATCTGAGTGGCTCAGTTGGTTAAGTGTCCAACTTTGGCTCAAGTCATGATCTCTCAGTTCGTGGGTTTGAGCCCCACATCAAACTCTGGGCTGACAGTTCAGAGCCTAAAGCCTGCTTCAGATTCTGTGTCTCCCTCTCTCTCTGCACCCTGCCCCCCCACACACACACATACACTCTGTCTCTCTCAAAAATAAATGAACATTTAAAAAAATAAAAACAAATAAAAACAAATGCATAGCCACATCATCTTGGGGCAGATAATTTTCTGGCATACCACTGAGCATGCTGCTCAGTGTTTGCATCCAAACTCTGTCCTGGATTCCTAATCTGCTTATGGCTCTAGGCTGTGCTTCCTCCTTCAGTGCACATGTAGTCTATTAAAACCCAGGCTTTAGGCAATCTGAGATCTGTGGATACCCCAGGTCGGTGCCAGGTTTGCACTTTGCTTAGTTCTGTGAGGTCAAACTTCCTATCACACCTGAACGCTAAGAATTCCATTATTCTGCCTCCAATTCAGCTACTTAGAAAATGTATGTGAAGGAGAGCAATTTTTAATTTTAAACATCTGACTGGGAATTTTTAGATGCATATCAAGAAGGGTGTCTCTGAGCATCTGAACCAATTCTATTACCAGAAATAATAAATCTTTAAGACATACACATAGCTGGGCCACACCACATAATTTCAAGAGTATGGCCCCAAAATCAGTGTTTTGCCAAGTTCCACCAGCTTTTTCTAAGACAGCTGGTTCACCAACTTGCGGTTTGGAATCATTACCTGAGTTGGGGGTCTTTTGATTCACAGGGAAGCTTCTAATTTAAGGAGAAAGTTTAGTCATACCTTTTTTTTTTTATACAGAGAACGTGTAATACAGTAGAATCTATATCTGTTTTGAAGGCATTAAAATGCTTATTATACATTTGTTATCTCTGGCTCAACACTATTGTTGCTCAAGCACTATTGTGCTCATAATTAACTGGTACCTTGAGAGATTCTCTTTGTATCTTCTTATACATCATAAGGTGGCTATATGAAAAACAAAAAGTGGTTATATGAGTAACGTGTACTGGTGACCTAGGGTTTCTTAGAGCCTACTGAGATCATTTAATTTAATCTTGTTCATTGCGGTTACTGAAATTGCAATATAAATTTCAGGTTTCTGCTACTCCCTGACTTATTCAAGAGCCTTCAAAATTTACTAAAAATCTAAAGAAGTAAAATCCTTCTTCCTGAGCAATGACTGTGATTAGTATCTTTGATTAGATAACGTTGCTAATGTTCACCAATCAGCCCAACAGCAGGGATGTTAACAGACCATGTGCTTTTTCTAAGTATCAGTAATTGGGATTCTTTTAGTTATTCCTTGGGATTTTATGCAGACTCTTTGTAAGTTAGTAAATGTGACAGTGATTTACCAGTTTATTGCTAATTTGTCCCTCCCCTTCCAAATAGATCATATTTTCTTAATAAGCAGTTTTTCATTTATTTTTTTCAACAGGTATTTATTGTCTCTCTGCTATGTGCCAGATCCTGTGCTAGGCAATGTCAGACCTGTCACTCCTGACATAGCTTTTCATGGCCATTAAATGTTGAATGTTTAAAATACTATATACAGTTCCTGAAGTGGAAAAGAGAAAGTGCTCTAGGACATATATTTTTATGTTTATTTATTCGTTTGAGAGAGAGGGAGGGATGGAGAGGGAGAGAAGGGGAGGGGGGGGAGAGAGGGGGAGAGAGAGGGGGAGGTAGAGGAAGAAGGAGAGGATCCCAAGCAGGCTTCAAGTTGTCAGCACTGAGCCCAATGCAGGACTCAGTCTCATGAACCATGAGATCATGACTTGAGCCAAAATCAAGAGGTGGATGCCAACTGACTGAGCACCCAGGAGCCCCTAGGACATATTTCAGATATATGAGAAACCCATCCTTAACTCTGCTGAAGCATTATTGTGCAATGTGCCCTTGGGGAGCTTTGCAGGGGCCCATGGCCATTACAACCAGTCTTAACACAGGAAAAACAATCAGAGTTTCTACTGGAGTACTGGAAAGATAAAAATGAAACTTTTAAAGCTTGTTTATTTATTTTGAGAGAGAGAGAGAGTGTGTGCGAGTGAGCATGAGCACAGAAGTGGGGGAGGGGCAGAGAGAGAAAGAGAGAGAATCCCAAGCAGGCTCCTTGCTGTCAGCGCAAAGCCCAATGCAGGAATGGAACTTACAAACCATGAGATCATGACCTGAGCCAAAACTAAGAGTTGGTAGCTTAACCAACTGAGCCACTGAGGCACCCAAAACCAAAGTCCATTCTAAAGCCCTATGTTGACACTACTTTGGCTGAGAGAACCAAATGAAGTCCCTCTCAGATCATAAGAAAACTATTTCCATGTGTTGAGAGAAACAGAAAAGAGACTGAAGGGATTTGAGGTAGCACTCCTTTTTCCCTGGCTCAAGAGGGATTGTAAGATTATAGAACAGCCTTGGATTTAAAACTATGCAAAGGCTTTTCCAGCAGTAAGAGGCCTACTCAAAGATTCACAGACACAGTCAAGTGGGAATACTTTAAACTGAAATGATACCACTCACATTAACCACTGGAAAAACCCAACGAGCTCTTTCACCAAGCATCCTTAAGGGACGCTTCAATGCAGTGCTCCTTGTTAGAGTGGCCACCACTCTCTTGCATTGCTTTGGAAAAACAGTCACCGTCGATCCACTTGCAAACATCTTGACATGGGCTAATATTACGTATATAATTAGATTATTCCACTTCATTTCTCTAATTTTTCATATTTAAAAATATCCAGATCTAACACCCACCACCCACTCCAGCATGCAGATTAACAGTGTTTCCCCTTTTCGGAGGTCTCTCCTCTTCCCTGGAGGTGTCCAAGATCCTTGGAAGTTTACGAAAAGCCCTTATCGCAGATTTTTCACATTGAGAAAATTGGAAAGTCTCTTTAGCCCACTTGCCATTTTTATCTCTCAGCTGCTCTTGTGACTGTCACACAAAATCACTATGAAAAATTCACACAGCCTGAAAGGATTTTGTCCATTGTTTCACTCACAGCTCCTGAGCCAGCTTGGATCCTTGTGCAGGCCAAGCCGATCTACCAAGGAAACGAGATGCTGTTTCCTCAAGGTTAACCCCCTTGACTTCCAATGTCTTTGATCTTTAGCTACAGCAACATAGCTGTAGCCTTTGTTCCTAAAGTAAAGTCACCATAGACTTAAATGTCCTGATGTTGAAGCAGCAATGAGAAGTTGAGACTTCTCTATTCTTCACGATGAGTTTCTCTGAGCTAGGAAGAGACAGTGACATCCTAGAGTTATTGCAACCACCAGAAAGCTGCTGATCACAGTGAGCCTCAAAAAAAAATTAGGATCATGGCTTAAAGTCTCCTTGGCCTTTGTCACACCTTACAAAAAAAAAAGGTCACGTTATTCCTTTCCTCCAGAATAAATTATCCTCGGGACAAAGCTATTTCAAGGTGGCTTTTCTCCATCTTCTCAGAGAAGTGACTTGAATATTTAAATGCCATTCCTTCTAGAGAAGAAAATTCAAATCTTCAACTAACTAGGCATTGTACTACATTTTTATTTGAGTGCTAATTGCAAACTCACGTGCTTTTACATATCACTTCACTCTCTTTTGCTTCCTTCTAAGTGGTAAAGCAAGGATGCTATCGGTACTAAGAAATTGCTGTCCTCCATTGGCAAATGCTTTGATTTTTTTCTCCTTGCTTGGAAGTAGTGGCATTGTTTTGTTTTGTTTTGTTTTGTTAAATATGGGCAATGCTCACTGGTGCAGTTCCTGACAGAATGAAAATACCTTATTCATATTTAGCCTGAAAGAAACTCTATATATTATCAGAAATATCTGCTAATTGAGGGAAAAAAATTTTTAGCAGATGTAAATTCCTTCTATCAAATTGTACAGCCTAATTATTCTCTGCACTTTGAAGAAGTGCAAAGGTCAAAAGGCTAATATGTAGCTTAATCAGGAAATTATGTAAATTAGCCAAATCAAGCACACCACATAACCCCTATAATCAGTAAAATATGTAGTTCACTAGCAAATCAAATGAAACTTCCAGCTATTTGATCAGTAAGAATAAAAAGAGGAGGGAAACTCAGAACATTGGTAAATGTTATATCTCAGACAAATTTGATTTTAACATGCCAATAAGAGAATAAAATACAGTGTTGGAAAAGGGACATGTGCTTAAGAAATACACTAAGACAATTGGGGGAAATCACTACAATGTTAACATCACAGAAGAAGGGTATTCTTATCATTTAGAACAATAGCTAGTACATAATACGTCCTCAATAAACATTTGTGAATGAATATTAAATTAATTATTGGGCCAAAAATGTCATGAGAAAACGTGACAATGCAAGTCTGAAATGAGAAAACAAAGCTACATATTACAATTTCACATATTTCTTCCTAAACTTACTTTTACAGACCTTCCACTGCCTGCCAAAAAAAAAAAAAAAAAAAAAGCCCTGTAAGAACCCTATAAGAAATGGCACGGAGATAAAAGTAGCTTTATTAAATATATCAACAATAATGAATTCTTTGTGCTTATGAAAATACCTATAATAAGAGCAATTCTGCTTTCTTTTAACTCTGAATAATAATAAATAGTTCTAAGCATTTGGAAACATATGGTATGTTATTATCTACTTTTCAGAGATGATAATGAGGCATGAAGAGATGGAGAGATTTGCAAGAGTTACCATGAAATAAAACTCAAATACAATTGAATTTCAGAGAAAGAGTCCATTTCAAAGTCATATTTTATTGTCACCGAATATTTTCCTTATCATTCCTTGCATTCATGTCATTTTTAAAAGACTTCTTTGGGAGCTCCTGGGTGGCTTAGTCAGTTAAGCATCCAATTCTTGATTTCAGCTCCGATCATGATCTCACACTCGTGGGATCGAGTCCTGTAGTGGGCTCTGTGCTAGGCACTGAGCCTGCTTAGGATTCTCTCTCTCTCTCTCTCTCTCTCTCTCTCTCTGTCTCTTTCTCTCTCTCTCCTGCTCCCTCTCCTGCTCCCTCTCTCCCCACCCTTTTCTTCCCCAGCTGTCTCACATGTATGTTCTCTCTCTCAAAAAATAAAAATAAAATAAATGACTTCTTTGTATCTCACATAGTAAAAAACTCTGTCACTGTCCTTTACCCCTCAAATCTTGCCACCCTTTAAAATTGTTTTCCTTATATGTTCCCAGGTAAAAACATAAGTGCATATACAACATAGGAAACATATGCAAGAAATAATTTTTGTTATACAGTTATTACTATACACCATATTCCAGAGAAGTTTAAATCATGTTGTACATGCCATGACAAAAATAGATTGCTCTTGAAAAAATAAGTGAGAAAATGAAGATAGAGAGAAAATGGGGTGTAGAAGATTAATCATGTAAAAGCAAAGATGAAGTTACTATACAATATGCAAACAATGAAGTTTGTGCATTTAGTCATTTGCAACTTGTTTCAAAGCTTCCTAGCAACCAAGACAACCGGGAAAACACAACCATATCATTCCATATCCTAGAGATGAAACAGGTAAACTAGCCAGGAAAAGCTTTCTTGGTACTAAGAACAAAAAGAAATGTCTTTCATTGATCCCTATAATAGAGATAGTATAGAATGTTATAAACAATAAGTTCAACAACATCTTTCTAGTAAATACAACAATGAGTGCCATATGGATTTTTTTAAGACATCCCTCTTAAAAATATATATATTTAATATGAGGGCTCACCACCAAAGAACAATTGAATAAAATGATTGAGAGCAGGGGGAAAGGTGTGATGAGAGCAGCAAATGATGAAGTCTAGTCACTGAGATCAGTGGCTTAATCCAGAAATTGATTTTAGCCTGTACAGAGGAGTAGACACAAATTCCTTAGCCAATCTCTACAAATGCTCTTATGAGCTTTCGATAAGAATCAAGAGCTCTGTGTTCAATATTCTATTCTTTGATCAGTATTAACTATTCAGTGCTCCCAGACCTAAATAAGTACTGGATCATATGTAAGAATCCAGGGAAAATAAACTGTGAAGCCCCTTGTACACAATTATTAAGAATTTCTGAATCTGTAATAAAAAATTCCCCTCCAAAAAACATCCAGGATCAGACAGCTTCACAGGCAAATTCTACCAAATATTTAAAGAAGAGTTAGGGGCACCTAGGTGGTTCAGTCAACTAAGCATCTGACTCTTGATTTTGGTTCAGGTCATAATGTCACAGTTCATTGAATCAAGCACTGCGTCGGGCTCTGTGCTGACAGTGCAGAGGCTGCTTGGGATTCTCTCTCTCCCTCTCTCTCTCTGCCCCCTTCTCCCCCCAGAATAAATAAATAAGCATTTTAAAAAATAAAAAATAAAGAAGAGTTAACAACCATTCTTCTTAAACTAGTCCAAAATATACAAGAGAAAGGAAAACTTCCAAATTCATTCTATGAGGCCAGTATCACCCTGATACCAAAACCAGATAAAGATACCACAGAAAAAAAGATAACTACAGGTCAATATCTTTCATGAATATTTCATGCAAAAATCCTCAACAAAACATTAGCAAACTGAATCCAACAATATATTTAAAAAATCAACACCATGATCAAGTGGCATTTATTCCTGGAATGCAAGAGTGGTTTAATATTCACAAAATAATCAACATGCTATATCACACCAATAAGAGAAAGCATTTAAAAAACCCTATGATCATTTGAATAGATGCCAAAAAAGCATTTGACCAAATACAACATCCATTCATGATAAAAACCCTATGTTACGTAGATCTAGAGGGAAAAGATCTCAACATAATTAAAGCCTTATATTAAAAACCCACAGCCAACATCATACTCAATGGTGAAAAGCTGAGAGCTTTTCCCTTAAGGTCAAGAACTAGACAAAGATGTTCACTCTCACCACTTTTATTCAACATAGTAATGGAAGTCTTAGCCACAACAATTAGACAACATAAATAAAAGGCATCCTAACTGGTAAGGAAGAAGTAAAACTATTTGCAGATGCCATGATACTACATATAGAAAACCCTAATGCCTCTATCAAAAAACTACTAGAACTGAAATGAATTCAGTAAAATCACAGAATAAAAAATCAATGTACAGAAATCTGTTGCATTCCTATACATGAATAATGACAAAGCAGAAAGTGAAATTAAGAAAACAATTGCACCAAAACCCAATAAATACCTAGAGATAAGCTTAACCAGATAGGTGAAAGATCTGTACTCTAAAAACTATAAAACACTGATAAAAGGAATTCAAGATAATGCAAAAAAAAAAAAATGGAAAGACATTCCATGCTTATGGATTACAATAACAAATATTGTCAAATGTCTATACAACCCAAAGCAATCTACACATTTATGCAATCTCTATCAAAATATCAATAGCATTATTCACAGAACTATAGCAAATAATTCTAAAACTTGTATGAAACCACTAAAGGCCTGAGTAGCCAAAGCAATCTTGAAAAAGAAAAGCAAAGCCAGACTTTGCTTCATCACAATTCTGGACTTCAGGCTATATTACAAAGCTGTAGTAATCAAAACAGTATGGTACTGGCACAAAAATAGACACATATATCAACAGAACAGAAGAGCCCAGAAATAAACCCATGATTCTATGGTCAATTAATCTTCAATAAAGGAGGCAAGAACATGCAATCAGAAAAAGACAGTCTCTTCAACAAATGGTACTGGGAAAAGTGAACAGCTACGTGCAAAAGAATTAAACTGGACCACTTTCTTACACCATACACAAAAATAAACTCAAAATGGATTAAAGACCTAAATGTGAGAGGCACTTGGGTGGCTCAATCAGTTAAGGAGCTGACTCTGATTTCAGCTCAGGTTCATAAGATAGAGCCCACGTTTATGAGATCAAGTTCATGTTTGGGATTCTTTTTCTCCCTCTCTCTCTGCCACTCCCCTGCTCACACTCTCTCTCAAAATAAAGAAATAAACTTAAAAAAATTCTTTAAAGACCTAAATGTGAGACCTGAAACCATAAACATTCTAGAAGAGAACACAGGCAGTAACTTTTCGATATCAGCCATAGCAAATTTTTCTAGATATGTCTCCTGAGGGAAGGGAAACAAAAGAAAAAATAAAAAGTTTCTGCACAGCAAAGGAAACCAATCAACAAAAATAACAGGCAACCTATGGAATAGGAGAAGATATCTGCAAATGACATAGCAAATAAAAGATTAGGATCCAAAATATATAAAGGACTTTTAAAATTCAACACCAAAGGGACACCTGGGTGGCTCAGTTAGTTAAGCGTCCAGCTTCAACTCAGATCATGATCTCATGGTTTGTGAGTTTGAGTCCCACATCGGGTTCTGCACTGACAGTGCAGAGCCTGCTTAGGATTTTCTCTCTCTCTCTCTCTCTCTCTGCCCCCACCTACTCTCTCAAAGTAAAAGACAAACTTAAACAAAAAGCTCAACACCAAAAAAAAAAAAAAAAAAATCCCACCACAAATAATCCAATTAAAAATGGGAAGAAGACATAAACAGATACTTTTTTAAAGAAGACATCCAGGTAGCCAACAGACACATGAAAAGATACTCAATGTATCATCAGGCAAATGCAAATCAAAAGGACAATGAGATATCACCTCATAACTGTCAGAATGGCTAGAATCAAAAACACAAGAAAACAATTGTTGGCAAGGATGTATAGAAAAAGGAATCCTCATGCACAGTTGATGCGAATGCAAATTGGTGCAGCCACTGTGGAAAACAGTATGGAGGTTCCTCAGAACATTAAAAATACAACTACCCTATGTTCCAGGAATTGCACTCCTGGATATTTACCCAAAAAATATAAAAAACACCAATTCCAATGGATACACTCACCCCTATGTTTATTACAGCACTAGTTAGAATGGCCAAACTATGGAAGCAGTCCAAGTGTCCATCAATAGATGAATGGATAAAGAAGATACTGTGTGCGCGTGTGTGTGTGTGTGTGTATTGGAATATTAGCCATAAAAAAGAATGAAATTTTGCCATTTGCAACAACATGGATGAAACTAGAGAATATAAAGCTAAGTGAAATGAGTCAGTCAGAGAAGGACAAATACCATATGATCTCACTCATATGTGGAATTTAAGAAATAAAAGAGCAAAAGGGCAAAAGAGAGAGAGGGAGAGAAATCAAGAAACATACTCTTAACTATAGAGAACTGATGGTTACCAGAAGAGAGGTGGGTACAGGATGGGGGAAATAAGGAATAGGGATTAATGAGAACACTTATCATGATGAAAAAAAAAACCAGAAAATATAGATTAAAGAAAAATGTGTGATAAAAATTAAAAAAAATCATTAAGAATTTCAAGATGGCTATAGCAGGAGATTAAATCAAACACAAGGCCCTTCTGAAGGCGGGGGGCCCTGTGTGACTGCAGAGCCCATATACCTATGAAGCCAGCTCTGTCCATATGCTTTCACAGCCAGTCAGATTACTCTTGAGAAATGCCCTTAGGTGGGCTGGAAAGAAAACCTATGTTCCAAAGGAAGCTTCCCTCTTACCATGGGAAAATCCAAGATTCTCCCAGTCTAACTCAGGCACGAATCAACAACCATAATATACAGAGGTCAGCAACACAAACATGACAAAATTTTAAGTTTAAACAATTATAAAAATATATATTATTCAAATGTCTAGCTTGGCCATTTAAAAAATATTTATGTATAGGTATAAGCACTTGTAAAATATTTGCCCTTGAGCAATGAAACTTCTTGTACATCCTCCAAAATGAACTCCTTACAAAGTATATCCTGGGTAATCAAACAAAATACTTTCCTGAATAAGTTAATTATGGTCCAGTTAATATTAGAATATGTCTATCCACGGGGCACCTGGGTGGCTCAGTCGGTTATGCGTCTGACTTCGGCTCAGGTCGTGATCTCACAGTTCGTGGGCTCGAGCCCCACATCGGGCTCTGTGCCGACAGCTCAGAGCCTGGAGCCTCTCTTCAGATCTGTGTCTCCCTCTCTCTCTGATCCTTCCCTGCTCACATTCTCTCTCTCTCTCTCTCTCTCTCTCTCACACACACACACACACACACTCTCTCTCTGTCTCTCTCTCAGAAATAAATAAAACATTAAAAAAATTTTAAAAGAATATGTCTATCTTACCATGATGGTTCTATTTTTGAGTTATCCTTCATTCCTCCCTCTCAGCAACTAATAGCAGAGCTCATCACTTATTGGGGTCCTTCTTAGAATGTGACTAGAGCCACTGCATTTGTGAGTAAGAGGATGTAGGATCTTTTATATTCTTTAAGGAGAAAGGGAGGATATATCCAGTACACTCACAACAGGAATCAAGTCATTTGGGCAGGAGTTTAAAAGAGAAGTGAGGCACCTGGGTGGCTCAGTTGGTTAAACATCCAACTCTTGTTTTCAGCTCAGGTCAGGATCTCACAGTTTGTGAGATGGAGCCCCACCTCAGCCTCTGCACTGACAGCATGAAGCCTGCTTGGGATTTCTCTCTTGCTCTCTTTCTCTCTGCCCCTCTCCAGCTTGTGCTCTCTCTCTCTCTCAAAAAAATAAACAGTAAAAAATTTTAATAATAAAAAAGAGAGGATGCAGTGTATCTCTCATTTACCCATGTAGAAGTAGTACCACTCATTTTCTTTCCTCTCATGCCTTCTTAAAAAACATATCCCAGTCAACACCTCGGTGGTTAAGTGTCTGATTTCGGCTCAAGTCATGTCATGGCTCATGGGTTCAGGTCCTGTGTCAGGTTCTGTGCTGACAGCTCAGAGCCTGGAGCCTGCTTCAGATTCTTTGTCTCCCTCTCTCTCTGACCCTCCCCCACTTGTGCACACACTCTCACTCTCTCAAAAATAAATAAACATTAAATTTTTTTAAAAAAGAACATGTCCCAACCATAGGAACAGCCTTACCAACTCTTACCAGTTGACTCAGTTGGTGTTTGTTAGGATGTATGATGATGAGGAGAAGGAGGAGGATGCATGATTATTACTCTAGCATATATTATACATCCTAGGATATGTTATATAGTTGTCAAATACTTTAAACAAAGAATTTCTTGACTCTCAAATTACAGCAAGTCCAGAGTTAGGGCTCACTCTGGGTTAGTTCACTGACTCAAAAGATGTCATCAAAGACTGAGGACTTTTCTCTTTTTTCTGCCCTTCTTGTGTAATTCTCATCAGGCCACCAGCAAAATGGCTGCCACCATTCCAGGCAACAAAAGTAGACAGAGCAGTATGTAAGGGACTTGTGTCTCATTCTGAGGATTTATGAATCATTTTCAGAAGCTCTCCAGAAGATTCCTTTTAGGTATCATTGACCAGAATTGAGTAACATATCCATTCCTAATCAAACAACAGGCAAGGGAAATGAAATTACAATGATCAGCTGGAATGGGATGGAGGCTAGACAGTCAATGGCAATGATCTCTATCCAGGCCCTGAGCCACTGCTAAATATACCAGGTCTGGATACAAGAACTAAGAGGAAACAATAGAACACTTAGACACTGTTGAGCCATTGAGATTCTTGTTCTCAAATATTTGAACTATGGGGCATAGAGCCTAAGGGAGTTGAGAGCTAGTTTATATTAATGGTAGAATACCAGATTAAAATTCCTTGAACTTAAGCTGTTGAGTACCTCAGAGCCACCCAAGTCTCACTTCTCTTGGACCTTGGTTGCACAATTTTTCTTTGATTTTTGTAACACTTCTTATAATAAAGCATCTTTACTTAAGCTAATAAGTAGGTGTAATCTCCATGAAAATAGAATTCTGTGTTTAAGATAGCCTTACTAGAAATTAAGATCCTAGAGTCCCAACCATGTTATGGGCATATTATGATACAGTTTCTATCTGAGCTTCAAATTTAGTGTGACCAATTAGTCTAGTTTGCCTGCAACTGAAGAGTTTCTGAGACCTGGGTCTTTCAGTGCTAAAAATGAGAGAACTGGTCACTCCAATTTCAATAACAGAGTCTATGCCAAATTTATAAAACCTTTCCCATGTCCAGCATTTGATCTTAGAATCAAAGTTTGAAAGATGACCAACAAGAAGTACATACCTTCAAGCTACCTTATATTCTTACTTCCAGACTTCACTACAGTTTTAAGGTACCAAGTATTGGTTATATTCAATCCAGATCCCAACATGGCATAAAACTCACCATGGTAGCTCAATAGGCATTGAAAAAATAAATACCAAAATGAATACCATTATCTCTACCACAGGGGAGCAGTTTTGCTAAATAAAATTTACTATTATATTAAAGTCAAAAAACATTCTCTGAGATTAAAAGAAGCATCCTTGAAGAGGCCCATGACCTGAGAGCAACCTCTCTTGGGAAGAGTAATCCTTGGTATGATCTTGGCCCTGCTGAGGCAGTGTCGACTTACGAATAAAGTGATCATGATTAATAATATATTGCACTTCCTCATGAAACAGGATAAAAGGCTTCTTGTTGTCTTAACCACAAGGAGGAAAATATGACAACATTAAGGAAGGATAGTTAAATTGTCCTGAGAAATATCTTACAAGTGTACTACAAAATGACAAGAAAATGGGATTCAACAACCAGGGCTCTTAAGCCATATTTTCTCCCTGTCTCTAAGAGTAGAGTCAGGGATGTGAAAAAACAAAACTCATTCTCTTACCCTGCAGATATGAAAAGACATCTTATGTGTAGCTAGGGGTTAAACAAAAATAAAAAGTACCAAGATAAAGAACCGCAAAACCAATTTCAACTGAGGCTGTGGGCAAGCTAGTGGAAGCCCATTAGATTCAGTAATAATATCTGAAAAAAGCCAGGCCTTACCCTAACATATTGTTTTACACCAGAATTAGCATAGGGGCACCTGGGTGGCTCAGTAGGGCTTCGGCTAAGGTCATGATCTCACAGTGCATTAGTTTGAGCCCTACATCGGGCTCTGGGTTGATGGCTCAGAGCCTGGAGTCTTCTTTGGATCCTCTCTCTTCTCTCTCTCTCTTTCTCTCAAAACTAAATACACATTAAAATTTTTTAAATAATTAGCATAATAATCAAATGTCAATTTTTTTATGGAAAGCAACTTTGATCTCATTATGCCCAGTCTTCTGAAGCGTTCAAACCCCCTAGTAGCACATAGCTCATTGATGACAATTTTATTCATTTTCATTGAGTCTTCCCCACTTAAAAATGTAGCATATTGGGCACCAAGAAAATGTGGTGGACAAATATGTGAAGGAAGTGAACACAGGGAGAGAAAGCACTAGTTGGATTAAACAAGTTGCTAATATCAAAATTTGAACTTGAGTGTCAAACTTTCAGATAAAAATTCATATGAAAATATTTCTGTACAAAGACATTGTAGATATGTAGATCTGCATATACATATATATACACATATAAATGCATACATTTCTGCCTCTCCTCTTTCCTGAAAGGATATGAAAGGACACTTAATTAAAGGAAGAAAAAAATATTAATAAGCTAATATTTCTAATGGTAATCAGTAAAAGAAAAATAAATATTCAAAGTATAACAATAAGTCAAGTGGTTGCAATTGAGTGAAAAAGAACAACCATAATCTTCCTGACAAACCAGACTAAGAGGAAAACATGATAAGTCACATAAATCATTTTGATCTGAGAAGAGGAAACACACTACTTTCCCAAGGGAGATAAAACTGTTCCTAGAACCACTCAGAGGGAAAATTCCCATGCAAGGAGGGAGCAGGGATCACTCAGTGACGTAACAGACAATATCTTTACAATTTCAGGATAAATGCAGAAATATCTGAACAGATGGCACCTGAGGAGGTTTAAGCAACAGTTAAAACATTCACTTCACTTACCAAGAAAAAATTAGGTTCACATAGCTTGATCCATAAATAAATACACAGAATCAGAAATCAATAAAGGAGATACACAATCTTGCATAGAATGTGACTGACTTTTTCTGTATAATAGTAAAAATGTATATTGATAGTTAAAAGTAACAACTTAAACACACATTTGCTGTACACCTGATTCTGAAATAAGTCCTCTACCAATAGTATCTCATCAGCATTTGCAACAATACTATCTAGTATTTCTATGTTCAGTAAGAAGGAAATCAAGACTCAGAAAAGTAAAGAGACTTTGTCATGCAGCAAAATCAGAATTAAATCTCAAGTTTCCTTGACCAAAATCTATTGTAATCAGAGCCTCTGTACCTTCCTGCTTCCTTTAGTAACAGTTATGCCTGAAACCCACTTGTTTCTTCCTGTAAAATACTGGACTGACAGACTCAAATATGTATTTTTTCAGAGGGAAGATGGAAAAACATTTTGAAAGTATATTTAGAAAAGTGATGATTCTATAGCTTTAATATTCTATAATTCACTATCTAAACTAAACATTGAGTCTATTTAGAGAACATCATACCTGAAAAATCACTTGAAGGAATGTGTCATAAATTAGAGCTTCTTAGTTAGAATGAGCTTTGAAACAATTTTGGAAAAGAAAAAAATTCACCTAGAGCCCTAGGCAGCTTGTTAGTTGAACAGCTATGGCAAGGGCTGATTACAAAGTTCCATTCAGAAAAGGACCCAGTGTCTATAAGATTTTCATCATTTCTCTGATAAGAAATAGATTTTACATATGTCCTCTAATTTCCAACCAATGCAACACTTTAAAGTAATGTTGGTCCTCTGATTACATCACTATTGGTCCTAAAAGTCAAATCCCTTATGGGGATAAACTATACTATAGTTTGGGGTTTCTTCCCTTCTCCAAAGTAGTGAGTATACATAGTAAGATATAACCTCTATATTCATGATTAACAGCTTCTTTCTTTTTTCCAGCTTTATTGAGATATAATTGACATTTAATACTGTGTAAGTTTAAGGTGTACAATGTGTTGATTTGGTACACTTATCTGTTGTGAAATGGATACTATAGTAGGGTTAGCTAACAAAACCATTACCTCAGTGGTGCCTGGGTGGCTCAGTTAAGCATCCAACTTTGGCTCAGGTCATGAATCATGGATCATGAGTTCGAGCCCTGCATCTGACTCTGCTGACAGCCCAGAGCCTGGAGCCCACTTGGGATTCTGTGTCTCCCTCTCTCTCTGCCTCTCCCCTATTCTCTCTCTCTCTCAAAAATAAACAAACATTTAAAAAAAGTCATCACCTCAAACGATTACTATTTCTTTTTAGTGGTGAGCACATTTAAGATCTACTCCATTAGTAACTTTAAAGCATATAACACAGTATTATTAATTATAATTACCATGCTGTACATTAGATCTCCAGGACTTATTTATATTATAACTGGAAATTTTTACTTTGGCCAATATCTCCCACCATCTAGTCCCTGGCAATAACCACTGTACTCTGTTTCTGTGTGTTTGGCTTTTTCAAATTCCACAATAAGTGATACCATACAGTATTTGCCTTTCTCTGTCTATAAAAATGTATAATGCCCTCAAGGTCCATCCATGTTGTTGCAATGTCAGGATTTCCTTCTTTCCCATGAGTAAATAATATTCCATTCGCCATATATGTCACATTTTCTTTATCCGTTCATCCCTCAATAGATTCTTAGTTTGCTTCCATATCTTAAATATGGTGAATAATGTGCTGCAGTGAACATGGGGGTGCAGATATGTCTTCAACACTCATTCAACACTTCATTTTCTTTAGATAAATACCCAGAAGTATGACTGCTGGATCATGTGACAGTTCTATTTTTAATTTTTGAGAAACCTCCATACTGTTTTCCATAGTGACTGTACTAATTTACATCATCATCAACAGTGCACAAAGATTTCCTTTTCTCCATATCCTTGCCAACATTGATCTATTTTTTAAATTTTTTTAATGTTTTATTTATTTCTAGGAGAGAGAGAGACAGCGTGAGCAGGGGAGGGTCAGAGAGAGAGGGAGTCACAGACTCTGAAACAGGCTCCAAGCTCTGAGCTGGCAGTCAGCACAGAGCCCGACACGGGGCTCGAACCCACGAACCGCGAGATCATGACCTAAGCGAAAGTCGGAGCTTAACCGACTAAGCCACCCAGGCGCCCCGCCAACATTGATATTTAATTTCTTTTGATGATAGCCATTCTAACAGGTGTGAGGTGATAGATATCTCATTGTGATTTTGATTTGCCTTTCCCTGCTGATTAGAGATGTTTTCATGTACTTGTGTCTGCGCATCCTCACTAGCCATCTGTATAAGCTCACTCTCACCACAATCAGCAGCATACACAGAAAGCTGGCCACAGAGTGAGAGCATGTATGAATGGGGCACATAGCGTACTGGGGTGCCTCATGGCCAACTGGGGGGATCTGTGGGAAAGATATGGCCAGCAGCTTGTGGGATGGCTTCTTGATGGAGTCCATGATGCAATTAGTAGGACCCACATCCTTGTAATGCCCTCTGAGAATCCTATCTGCCACTCTCCTAGCCTCTTCCCACTCCCACCCCACACCCCAGTCAGTCAGCACACGACCTAGTGTCCTGGATGAGGAAAGAGAGAAAATGAGCCTCTTTGGCAGCATCCCGCATGGCTGGAGAAGCACGGCACTCATGGACATCCTGTCACTTTCTCCCAGCAGGAGAAATCATGGCAAAGATCTCTCTTGACAGAAATATAAATCAAAGCCACAATGAGATACCACCTCACACCAGTCAGAATGGCTAAAATTAACAACTCAGGCAACCACAGATGCTGGCGAGGATGCAAAGAGGAACATTTTTGCACTGCTGGTGGGGATGCAAACTGGTACAGCCACTCTGGAAAACGGTACGAAGATTCCTCAAAAAATTAAAAATAGAACTACCCTATGACTGAGCAATTGCACTACTAGATATTTATCTAAGGGATACAGGTGTGCTGTTTCTAAGGAGCACATGCACCCCAATGTTTACAGCAGCACTATCAACAATAGCCAAAGTACGGAAAGAGCCCAAATGTCCATCGACAGATTAATGGATAAAGAAGTTGTCTCTGTCACACACAGAGTTTGTCACACACACACACACATGTTCACACACAATGGAGTATTACTCGGTAATCAAAAAGAATGAAATCTTGCCGTTTGCAACAACGTGGATGGGCTATATATGCTAACTAACTTGAATGTAAATATAAAAACTTTTTTTAAAAAAAAATCTCTCTTGGTACTAAAATATGCTGCCTTGGGGGGAGGGAGGGATGCTGGTAAATTCAAACTGCATCATTTACTGCCTCCAATGCATCCTCATGATTTTTTTCCCCAACAATAAAACTTCCTTTTATCTAATGTGAATGGATTTAGAGTCATTCTCTCTGACAATATTGATTCCACGGATGAACCAAAAGAGGGCTAACTCCAAAGTAATCTAATTCACAAGCCCCTAAGTTAGAGGTTTTACTGATATTTCCCCCTGGTTTTTCTCACCACATAATTTCAAATAAATGTTGATATACTGATGAAAGCTGTCCTTATATACTCACTGAAAACATACTATCTACATCAAATTTAGAAATCAAATACTACAGGTGATAATACAGACATGTGGTTCCCACTGGATGTTCCTTGATCTCTTCGTTTTTTTCTCTGGTTTCTTCTGTGTGAGGAAGGTGACAGTTCAGAAATCTGAGCTCTCTTGATTATGGAATTTGAAGCCACTAGGAAATGTAAACCCTGAACTGTTAGCCCCCATGTTTTCCATTATCAAATTGCTGGCTGTTAGATCTGGGCAACTTTGTGCATTGTCAGGATGTGAAATTATAACTGCAACTGTGGTGGTTAAACACAGGTGTCACACACAGCTGCAGAGAGCGTCCTCTGCCGAGTTTCCTCTCTGCAGGAGGCAGCATGGGTAACAGAAATGACTAATGGGCTAGGCAGGGCATTGGGTACCACCTGACTTCATTATTAACTGTAGCACAGAAAGCAACACAGACAGAATTTTAAATTTTAAAATTTCGCTACTATTCTGGATAGCTAAAAAAAAGGCTGTCAAATGCCATTCTAGCTAACAAATGCTGTTTTTAATAATATAGATATTTTCAAATGCTGAAAAACATAGAACAAAACAAAACTCCTACTACCCCTTGGATAAAACTTGACACCCTGAAATGAGAAAATATTGTAAAACACATAGTAAAACACATATCCAGTTCAGAAAGACATATGAAATGTAAAATTCTCTTTCCTCCGAAGCCCATTCCTAAGTGTTCATGATAGTTTTAAGCATGCTTCCAAAACAAAAAGTTATAATTCACTAGCCTCTGTGTACCTGTGTGCATTTCTTTTATTTATGTAAATGAAATCATTCACACTGCTTAGCATTTTTCTTTCTACTTGATTTTATATCTTGGAGAACATTCATAGCAGCACACCGAGATTTACTTCATTCTTTTTTAAAGCTGCTTCATAGAATTGTGGTTTATTTAGCCTATTCCCTATTGATACACATTGGAGTTGCTGGTTTCTGGGGCTTTCAGCTATTGCAAATAATGCTATAGCATGTATGTAAATGTATATATCTATGATATATACATGCATTTGTATACACACATACATATATAATAACACAGACATACATACACACACACATCAAACATACACCCTTTCAGATAAAATATTTTCCCCCTGTGGTAAAATCTTCTCTGCTACTTAATTTATAGGGCAAAGTACAATTAACACAGTCATGATGGACTAATGGTCTTTGGAATGAAGGCAGTACATTCTGCAAATGCAGAAAATCTCCCTTAATTCTAATCTTTAAAGATTTAATGGTTTCTTTTTCTTCGAGAAGAATTGTCATCAAGTCTTGTTCTAGGAAGAGAAGTACAATGAGCCCTTTCCCCCCATGTCCTAAATTTTTCATAGTTTTGTCTATATTCTTAGACTTAATAATCAGTTTGTCAAGCTTTTCTATTTTGCAGGTGAAAATATTAACAGTGAAAATAAAAACAATACTCATTCTATTTCCATGCTGCAACAGCACTTTGTAGTGTGTTCATGTCTTTAAGTGAGGAAAAAACCAGGTCTCTTTTAGAACTTTTCATTAGAGTGTGCTGTTATGAATGTTCTCCAGGTGTCTAGCCCTTCCAAGAAAAGTAGCACTCCACTAATACCCAGGGGCGTGTTTACCTATAAGTCATATTTGTGCATGCATGCTTAATTCAATCAATAAATACACAGCATACACAGTCTATTATTTTCATGAGCCTGGCTTTGACTCTTTCTTGAGACAAAAGTCACTTTGTAATCACCAAAACTGCACCTCTAAGTGTGAAAAAACACACACACACGCTATTCATAAGCCCTCATTCACTTTTTGCAAACGCCCTTAGAAGCCCCCCAACCTTCTACGACAGTTATATAGCCTTGAAACTGAACTCCAGAAGTTGTTAACGAGGTTCCCACCACCAGTAGCTTAACCCACAGCACATTCATTAGGACATTCCACAGCGCACTACTTGTGAATTATGAAAATTGGGGAAAGGAAAATTGTTTCCACGAGATTTTCTTGCCCCCAAAATATTAAGTACACCTCCAAGTTAGTTTGCCCCTCTCACACAGTGCCTGGTTGCCATGAGCTACCACTTTCTCTGATGCATTCCTCCCTGGAGGAAGAAAGTAAGACACAAATCAAGGGAACTACTACTGATAATAGAAGAATAAATGCAAATAGATTCCAGTATGAAGTCATTTTTAAACCATAGCGAGGGCACTAAACTTGTATTTCATTTATTTTACTTATTTTTTCTTTTTAAGGGCAAAATTTTGTTAGTGCAGCTTGAGTTGTTCTACCAGAAAGGTTTGTTTTGTTTTTTAACTGAATCTTTACAAAAATGTAGTCAGTCACTGTAATTCTTTTCTACTAAAGAAAAGAGACTGTTGGTTAAACACAAAGACTTTCCACATGAAATTAATTGCTCTAGAAAAAGAGAAGTTGAAATAATAATATTTTTGTTACTAATACTGAATTGTGTGTTTGTGTGAATGTGCATGTGTATCAATTACAAGAGAAGCAGAAACATTTGACTGGAAAGTACTTAGAGGGACACGGAGCCCAGCATCTGTTCCACGTAAAAGAAACCCAAAAAGTTTCTAAACTTGCAAAACAAAATGCAGGATGATTCTATACATATAAAAAGCTTCACTCATAGCTCCACAAGCAACAATCACTAAAATGACTTTTGAACTGGAGGCGTTTCTCCCCACAATGACATGTAGATTGGTATGTTTGTATTCTTATTTGGTTCTTATGAAGATTCCCAAATGACAGCAGGGAATTTTAAAATCAGAAGAGCCTTTGTTTGCTTTTAAAATCCTATGAAGTGCCATATCTCAAAAGTAAACACTGTTAATATTCATTGTATTTGTATTCGGGGACTAAAACTGGATGACAGTTTTATAAACTCGTGATACGTATTGCCAAATCGCCCTTCTGAAAGGTTTTCCCAATTTACTTTCTCACCACTAATGTATCAAAATGTCCATTTCAATGAACCACTGGGGATATTAAAGGATATGTTCATACTGGGGCGCCTGGGTGGCTTAGTCGGTTGAGCGTCCGACTTTCGCTTAGGTCATGATCTCGCGGTTGGTGGGTTCGAGCCCCGCGTCGGGCTCTGTGCTGACTGCCTGCTCAGAGCCTGGAGCCTGTTTCAGTCTGTGACTCCCTCTCTCTCTGACCCTCCCCTGCTCACGCTGTCTCTCTCTCTCTCTCTCTCTCCTAGAAATAAATAAAAATATAAAAAAAAAAAAAAAAAGGATATGTTCATACTAAGCTGACGTTAATATTTCTTTTATTATGCCAAATCCTTTGATCTAACTCAGGTGTCACCAAATATGTTCTGTAAAGGGCCAGACAGTGAATATTTTAGTTTCTTGGGCCATACAGTCTATCCAAGAAACCACCTCTGCTGTGGCAGCAGCATAGAATCCATAGCCAATTTGTAAACAAATGGACAGACTGTATTCCAATAAAACTTTATTTAAAAAAACAGGCAGCTGGCCAGATTTCATCTGTGGGCCATAGATTGCCAGCCTGTTTCACAATTCTGTTTAGTCATTTTTAAAGCTAATCTTGGTAATTCTTAGAAAGAAATATACAGAGAATTGTGTGAGGTATATGTGTGTGTCTGTGTGTTTGTTCTTATTATAATACCTACAAACAAGTTCATTCATTTAAAGAGAACAAAAAAGGGCAAAAACTTAAAATTAATGGGTGTAGAGACTAATTTCCCTGAATCATATCTGTTGTTGTCATGATCATCATCATCATCACCACCACCACCACCACCACCACCACCACCATAGCTAAAGCTCTTACAGCACTTTACAGCTTACAAAGCATTTCTCATTCATTTTCTCATTTATTCTTCAAACACTATAGAGTAGCCCTGATTATGCCAATTTTACAATGGGGAAACTGAGGTTGTTTACTAGCTGCGAGACTCAAGGCCAGAGGAAGCTGTTACCTTGCCTGATATTTAAGTTGTACCAACCAGAAAGTCAGCACTGGAAATTCCTCTGCCAGCCAAGGGAAATTACATACATATCTTACCTCAGCTTTTCAGGTAAATTGTTTGTTTTCCTTTTAAGACCTGAAGATTTTGTCAGCAGGAACGGGTGGTAATTAGTAAGAGATTGATCTTGTATTCTAGTCTGCTAATGTATGTTTCATGCCAGAATTGGCCTTGTGGCACTAAGCCAGAAAGTATGAAGCAACTATAAATATCTAGGCAAAAGACTGAAAAATAAATTCACAGGAAAGAAAATCTATAATTAGGGAAATTGTGAACTAAATTTGAAGAGAGATTCACAAACTCTGTTAGTTTATGCAGTCGTGAAGACAGTCTACTATTCAGATAACCCAAATAGCAAAAGAGAACTGCAATTTTTTTCCTTCAAAGAACAAAAGATACCAGCAAGGGTGTGAAACCATATTGAAAGAGATGGATAATTTTGCCTTAACTCAAGAGTCAAAAAGAACATTCTGCTTTTGACAGAGATTTTGACAATTTTTCTCTTCTAATCCAAGTGTCCGGGTCCAATGCACAGTCCTGGGGTAGACAGAAATCAGAGTTAGGAACAGGCCTTGTCCTCCAGGGCATATTCTCTGAGACTAATGGTAAAGGACTCATTCGTTCACTGTGGTTAACAGCCAGGCTGCTCTATAGTCACATAATTCCCACTTACTCCCTGTTGTTCAGCACTTGAGGTAGAGCCTCAAAAAGTGCCTCATAAATTTTTCCTCTCACATTTCCCACTATTTCTGAATTCATCTTACTATACAGCAGCTACATGGGTATCCTGATGTTGTCTTTTTTTTTAACGCACTCAGCGAGGAGGTTGTCTTTTAACCAGCCAGCTGCTCTGATGCCACATTTTCAGCTCTGCTGCATGCAGATGGCTACGCTTTCAAAGTGCACGCACTTTACGAAAAGTTTGCTAAGACAGCACTGCATTTTGGAACAAGAGCAAGCCCAGACACAGTCTACACCATTCACCAGAATGCAGCAGAGAGCTGCTAAGATTTTCCTTGGAAACGGCCTTGAAAATGTTCACAGAATCCTGCTGCATAAGCAGCTCAAGGTCCAATGATGAGCTAATCCTCAAAATGGGAAGAACTGAATCAGAAGAAGAGCAAGTCGCGGGAAAGCTGGAAATCAAATCTCTAGGTGGTAAAGCAGTGGTGCCCTGAGTGATTTGCAATTCTGGCTCCTTCCATTAAGTTATGTAACCTCAGCAAGTGAGTTTGCCTCTCTAGGCTGCATCTTGTCCATTATAAATATGGGAAAGATAGTGCATTCCAGGATGTTTGTGTGAAGATGAAAGGAGAATGAGCTTTCTAAACTGGTAAGCCATAAGTTATGGCTCCTGCCCTACTAGGGATCACGGACATGTCATAAATTAATCTTGTGCAGATTTATCAATACCATTTAAGAGATGCACTGAATATCAGCTAGTGCTTCAAAAGCATCAGCGCGAATACCTGGCACATAGTCAGTTCACTTGTATGCAATGGTGATTGAGGCAAGAAGCTGTACATTGGTTGGGAGGGGGGAAGAGTTTGCATCTATGATCTCAAGGTGTTGCAGTATCCTCACAGAAGAGCTGAAAGCTTAAGATTTGATGAAAAATACTTAAAAGAACCAATCATCCTGCCCAAGTTTGTGTATTCTTCACATAAAGTACTTGATTACCTCCATCTTATACTTACCTTACAGGCCCTAAAAAAGTAAATAAGTAGATAAATAACTGATTCTAAATGAAGGAAACTACGTATCTGAGGGGGAAATCTGGAAGTATTCTTTTCTGGCCATTATCATATAAAAATACGTGCTATGCTTTTATTAGATTGAACCATATGCAATTACTTCTTTTAATAAGTCAGACACACTCCAATATCAGCAATTTCATAAAGTTCAATACAAGAGATCAGAGATTGAACTCAATATGATGCAAATGACCTTGTCTTCCATGAGTTCACAATCTAATACTTGTTAAACTGTGTCCCACATAATTTATTTCTTATTGCAGCTTTTACTCTAATTCATTAAGTGCTTGCTTAAATCAAGCACCTTTTAAATGATTTATAAACTTACACATTCAAGAGGGAGTGTTTTAAAGTAAGTAATAGAGTCTATACCATTTAAATTATTAAAGGGAGCTGCCTTTTTTTTTTCATTTTTTTCTCTTTAAATAATGAAACTCAACCTCTGTATTTAATAGGAAGGGTATGTGTGTGCACATAGCACACTCACATGCACACACTTGATAGTGTCAGAGATTTATTTTAAGGATTTGGTTCATGCAATAATGAAGGCTGATAAGTCCAAAATATGCAAGTGGTACCTTCAGGCTAGAGACCTACAGAATAGCCACATGGCAATTTAAGTCCAAAAGCCATTTGCTGTCAGAATTCCCTGTTGCTAGAGTCAGGTCAGTCTTTTTCTCTATTCAGGCCTTAAATGAGTGGATCAGGCCCACCCACATTATGGAGGGCAATCTGCTTTACCCATAGTCCACCAATTTAAATTAATCTCATCCAAAATCACCCTCACAGAGACAGCCAGAATGTTTGACCACATATCTGGGTACCTAGGCCCAACCAAGTTGACACATTAAATTAACCATTATAACCTTGATAGAATATCCTATGTACTACTACACTGAGTATAATTATAGGCAAGAGGGGAAATATACTTCCTATTTATTTATATTTGTTATAATAAAAGTATAGCTGTTTTCTCAGTGAGTCCTTACTCACACCTTAGGAAACAACCACAATTAGAGGCATTTTCCTTTGTGATATAATTTCTGAAGGAGATTCCATTCCATCTCCCTAAAAGTATGATGTGACAGGTTTGTTTTTAAGATTCAAATTTATCTTTAAAAAATTTAGGGGCACCTGGGTGGCTCAGTCAGTTAATTACCGGACTCTTGATATCAGTTCAGGTCATGATCTCACAGTACGTGGGATCGCGCCCCACATTGGGCTCTGTGCTGATGGCATGGAGCCTGCTTGGGATTCTCTCTCCCCACCCCCCACTCTCTCTGTCCCTCCTGTGCGGGAGAGAGAGAAAGAGAGAGAGAGAGAGAGAGAGAGAGAGAGAGGAAGGAANAAAGAGAGAAAGAGAGAAAGAGAGAAAGAGAGAAAGAGAGAAAGAGAGAAAGAGAGAAAGAGAGAAAGAGAGAAAGAGAGAAAGAGAGAAAGAGAGAAAGAAAGAAAGAAAGAAAGAAAGAAAGAAAGAAAGAAAGAAAGAAAGAAAGAAAGAAAGAGGGAGAGAGAAAGGAGGGAATGGAGGGAGGGAGGGAGGGAGAAATTTCTTGTACTTTTTGAGATCATTTATTTTTATAAAACCAAACTTCTGAAACTACTGATACACTGAGAAATTACACAGCCCCTTTCTGCCAAAAACAAGTAAATATTTTACTCTGTTGAACTATTTATTAAAGAAGGAGAAAATCATCCAGGGCCAGGAGATACTAAATTATTTTTAAACCTATTGATAATCTTTCCTCACAAATCTCTAAATTCTTTCATTTAAATTTCATCTGCCTAACTGACCTTTATAGGGTTCATTGAGAGATAGGTAACAACAGTAACTAGGAAAAACTCACTTTGAAGTTCACCACCATTCACCCAGGAGCCAACAGGTGCTTCAGAGACTCTGGGTGCAGGCTCCAAGAGCAGCTGCAAAGCCCTCTAGGAATAGGGAACTGAGCAGTGATAAAGGCAAAATTAACCTAGCAATTTCCCGCTTTGAGGACTTAAGTCAGCGTTTAATCTCATTGGGATGTGGTATTTCCTGTTGGCTTTCTAAAATTAAATTTGTCAAATACAATTCACCTAATCTTATATGTAGTATTCTTATTAGGGTATTACCATGTAAAATATATTATCATTATAATACTATTACTAGGGCTTATGCTCAGAAAAATAGAGTAATTACCATCACTGACACATCTATAGAGAGGCAGTATGGCAAAATGGAGAGAGAAGTCTAATAAATTTAATTTCAAAAACCACTAGTCAAGTTTAGAAATATTTCACACATTCACCTTCTC
Source organism: Hyaena hyaena (assembly GCF_003009895.1). Lineage (NCBI taxonomy): Eukaryota > Metazoa > Chordata > Mammalia > Carnivora > Hyaenidae > Hyaena > Hyaena hyaena. The sequence continues at coordinate 2,761 of NW_024081550.1, read as the reverse complement.
CCCAGCCAGGCGTTTCTTGGGGCTTCTCACCAATCTCACCAGCCTTTCTCTTCTCTCCCTGAGGAAGGAGACAGGGTGCGAGGGGCAGGGGATGCTTTTCTCCACTCTGAGCCTAGAAGAGTGTGCTGGCAGGTGACATAGGTGCAGGGAAGACAGCATCCCAAGTATTGTATTCCTCTAGCTCTCTGTGATATCATAGTATAGTGATGTGTTCTCTTAGAACACGCGCCTGATATACGGCAGCTCTATTCTCAATCTTCCCTTTTATTGTTCCAATAGATAATAAGCTGTTTTTCTTTTTTCTTTTTTTATTTTTTCTAGATCCATGTCTTCTGCTTCCTCTGTATCTCTGACATTGATCTCTACAAAACTAAGCATGTAAGAGGAGTTAAGTGAAGACAGCATTATCTACTGAGTTTTTGTTTCTTAATTCTAGGATAGAAATTCTTAATACCTAGCATAGGTAGATTGAAGTGAAGAAAAGGAGGGGTAGCTGTTTAATTCAGTGTGTTACTATGGTCTTACTAAAACAGAAACACAAATGAAGCACACTGCTCTTGGTTTCCTGAAGATTTCACTATGGACCTTGGGCATCATAATTTTCTAGGGCTATGAAAATAAGGCCCACCCATAGGTCAGGATGAAAAAAGATAAAGATAGGAATCAAGTTCACAGGTGAGACTAAAAGTGCATAATGCCCTCCACATCTCCCTTCTCTTTGCCTATGGCTCCCTGAAGAGGTTTAACTAGTACATGATCCATCTCTCCTACAACAGACCTCATGGTCTCTCTAGGCAAAGCCCTGTGGTGTACTGATTAAACAAGGCAGATACCTGATTCCAACTAAGCCAATCCAATTTGGAACTGGGGAAATCTCTATGTGTGGTTGCAGCTCTAATTGCTAAGTCTGGAGCAAATATTCCACGATGTGGGAGATATTTCACTCTGTGGATTGGAGACCAAAGACCACTGGTCCCCAGAGAGAATGAAATTAATGAACAGAAAAGAGACAGAGTGAAGCTCCCAGGCCCAGCCCCTCTCTGAGATCTGGCTACCTGCCCACCCTTGGTTCCATGATCTATTCCTGCATTCTCACAAATAATCTATTTTTGTTCATCCTATTTGAATTGATTTCTGTTACTTGCAACCAAGAGTCCAAATTAATACAGTGGGGATCTATTTTGGAAGGGTAGAGGGGGAAAGGAGGAAACATAAACTGGTGTCTTTGGGGCTAGATATGTTCACCTTAAAAATCATTTCTTTCCAGTGGAGTCTTTTGAGCCAGTGCAGACAGCTGGCATTTCAGTTACCCATACACTTAACCATCACTCCCATCTTCAGGTTTCTTAAAGCTGAAATTCTGTAACCCTGAGGTGAGAAAAAATTCTGTACAGTGAGTTCTTTCCCTCTAGTCTAGTAGATGCACAGATGCCCTCTGAGATTGTGCTACTTTTCCACAGGCCATAAAAGGATCTTCATCACCGCTGGTGGGATCACACATACTCTTTCAGGGAGCCACACAACGTAAATATGTAGGAGGAAAATTAGCATAAGAAATGCTACCCTTCTCTGCTTGTAACTTTTTTATTCCCTTTATTTTATTCCCATTTTTGTCATTCATCCTCTCCTCATATATGTCCAGAATTCTCACTGGTCTATCACCATTTTACACCTTCAATGCAAGTTCATTTTCATTTGTCTACTATTGTCATTGCTCCACCTTGCTGTAACCATCGCATACACACACACACACTTACATAATATTGTATTCTAAAACACACATCTTGAAAATGTCTTTCTACATCTGTATTTTTCTTAGCAGCCTGGGACATACTCACTGGAAGAAACTATGACATATTGTTATAATCTCAGTATCTCTACATTAGCTAGTAACAAATGTTTGATGAATGAGCAAGTACATGGGTAAGTGAATGATGGAGTGAATAAATGACTTACACCATCCAGATTTCTCATATTCCAGCCTTATATTTTAAATGTATTCTCCCTTTTTCTTATTGTCAGAATAAGTGACCAGGATACTCACTGGCTGAGCTCCTATAATTGTATCCTTTTTTTTTATGTAACAGCTCATCCTTACCAAATTTTCTTAAGAGAGTTTGATAGTCTCCTGATGTGCCAACTGGACCAGGCTAAAATTCCAATCATTCAATCAACACTAATATAGCTATTACCATGGAAGTATTTTGTAGATGTGATTAAAGTCCATAATCAGATGACTTTAAGTGAGATCATTCTAGATAATCTGGGTAGGCCTGAATCAATCAGTTGGAAGGCTTTAAGAGCAAAACTAAAGGCTTCCCATGAGAAGAAAATCTACCCATGGGCAGCAGCTCCAGCCCCTGCCTGGGAGTTCTAGCTTTTCTTTCCTGAGAGCTTGCTCTGGGAATTTTGGACTTGCCTAGCTTGCTCCACAATTGTACCACCAATTCCTTGAAATACATCTCTTGATATATGTCTCCTACTTGTCTGCTTCTCTGGGTTAACCTTACTAATAGATTCTCAACAGACTATGCACAAAGCCATGTATTGGCTACCATTTTACTGAGTGCTTTTATTTCCTATCCTTTCTAATCAATGATTTTAGAAATGGTCACATATAGGGAGGGGGCAAGATGGCGGAGAAGTAAGGAGCTCCGTACTTGCACTCGCGCCCATACATCACACAGAAAAGATCTGAAGCCATTGGAAACCTTACAAAACCTGAGAGATTGGGAGAAAAAGGACGCAGAATCCACTGAGA